>NW_028186397.1:344371-464106 GCF_003343005.1 Rhea americana | reverse complement strand
AAAAGGTGGGGGCAGGCCGCCTGCTGGCGTGGGGCGCTGGCGGCCTGCGGCCTTGCCCCCGCGAGGGACCGGGGCGCGGTGGCCGCCGAGGCAGGCGGTTCCGCGGGGCGCGCGGCCCGAGCGGCGCGGAGGGACTTGGCAGAAGCCAGGCGTGGTAGGTGAGAAGTTACCGCGGCGTCCCTAGGGGTACAGACAGGCGCACGYGCGCACCGCGTCCCCAGGGGGACGTTTCCTCCCCCAGCAGTTACACGTAGACATGTACATCCCTCTGCCAAACACGCGGGTCAGGCAGCGTTGTCAGGTGCGTTGGTTGCCTGTTTGGTGTTCATTTAATCAATTTGGAGTAGTTCGGGAGCACGCTTCGTTTCCAAGATGTGAGCAGTGGACTGCAGTCTAGGATCCGGAGTACGAAAAGTTTTCAAATCACCAAAATTGATTCCCTGAGTTGTGAAACCCCTTTCTGCCCAAGGCCGCGGGCAAACAATATGTTTTTTCAGTTCTCCACTCTCATGAGCATAATTAAAGCCGATGAAAGATTTTCTAACAAGGAAAAATTAAGTACTGTGTGTTAAGCAGAGAAGCTGTTACGCATATGGGTAAAGTATCACAGTTAATAACAGAAGGTTGTAACATTTGAATGATCAAWTTTTTTATGTTGTGTATTTCAAATATAAATTGGAGACGACTGAAGAAATGAGTCTAAAGGTGGGTGCCAGAAATCATCACTAAGCATGAGTGTAGCCATTGTCTTGTAATCATATCAGCATGGGTAGATCTTTGTATTAATTGTCCAGATCAGTACAAAGATGTGGCAAAGCTGTGCGTAACAGCTGTGATTACTGGTTTGTAATATAACATTTAAAAGCTGTGATTCATTGCACAGGTACAGGAATGGCTTGCATGGACCCTTTATGCCATATATGCAATGCGATGTGTTGACAGATACCAAGAATATTAAGAATCTGTGTCTGTTTACAGTAGTAGTAGATACAACTTGCAAGATAACAAAACATATTTAAATTAGCAGACTTATTGGAAAGTGTTGCTAAAGTCCTTGCTGTCTCCTACTATTTCCTAGTGGCCACTTAGCAGCTGGGTATTGTAAACTGGTCTCCTTTCATACTCCCCCATGTTAACAAGTGTATTCTGAAATACTGTCATAAATAATTAAGTGACACCTGTCGCATTCATTGAGTGCCGTGAATTTTGCAGAGCTGTCTCTTTGATTTCTGATTTTCTCCTAGCTCATTGTGTACTAACCTTGTTCATAAAATGCAAGTATTCGCCCCAGGTCTTTTACACGTTAGTGAGATTTTACTCTTACGGTAAAAGAATTTTGAAAAAGAACATTTTTAATGTGTATCTAGTTCTGCATGAGAGATCTTGTTACATCAGTTTCAGCATATGCAACATAACAAAACTGGGCAAAAAAAATAAATATCTGCACGTATAGAGAAGTCAAACAGGTCCATGATGAAAAAGATCCCATATCCTAATGAATAAAAGTGTGAGTATCTCATCGCAGCTTAAGAACTTATCTTTGAGCTGATGCTGTTTATTAAGTTAAGAAATGTAGTGGTGGAAGACTGTGATGTTGAAGGGTTTCTCTGTGGAGCTATAGCCTCAAGGAGGAGGGAGTTTGTGTTCCCTTGTCATGGTACTAGCAGCTGGATCAATGGCTAATTGTGGTGAGGCTCCGTTCCAGGAATTCGCAGCAAACTCTTAGTGCTGTGATTTGGAGTCCTACTTTCAAATCAAGAGGGATAAATAATGGAGCAGGCTGACTGAATAATAAAGTTAGTCTTAGTTTTAATAGTATCATAAACTGCCTGARACTTTTTGACTGTATTTTATGAGACAGGGATCTAAAATGAAATGAAATAAATGAGGAAGATCTGAGAAATTTCCTAACGAATGTCCAACAGTGTAATGAGAACATTGAAAATATGCGTGCAAAAACCCTCCTCTCTGAAATCCTTTGAGTACAGAACATTAAAGAGAACATTTTTATTTTGGAAAGAGTATGTATCATTAGTGGAATTTTTCAAAGTATCTAAAAGATCACATCAATTTAATTAACAAAGAGAAGTGACTTCATGTTATAGTTCATCTTTCATACTTACTAGGGTAGAAGAAAAGGAAAATCGTTGATAATAATTTTACTGAAAATATGAAGATTTGTGAGGGGATAGGAATTATTATAAATAATAAATTTAATTTGAGAAATACTGTCTTTTTCCAGAATGTTTTTAAATGTCTATGACATTTTCAAAGTGAACTATCTTGGTATTTTTTGTTTCCAAACTACAGTTTCATTTCAAAAGTGTGTTTTCCTTAAATGCTGAAAAAGAAGTAAAAAAATCACACACACACTCATACCTTGCCTCAAATGAAAATGTACAGGTGCATTTTGAACATCTGATACTAGGTGAAAATAAAAATTCTCCAAGTCTAATATTTCTTGGATGACTTGGAAAAAAAACGATCTGGGTACAAACTGTGCAAGTCAGTACAGTTATATGGTTCTTTAAACATGTAACTGTTTGTTCCTGCAGAAGGAACTGTTAAATGAAGAGTTTATATAGGTGAGTTGCCATGTATACTGTGTAGCTAAGGAAGTTTGATAAATGGGTCACAGTTTTACCTTCACTTCATCTACAGTTAGACTTCTGGCAAGGCAGAAATCAAGGAGAGCCACAGGCTCTTGGGACCTGTAAGATCCTGTTTGTTTCTTTGATTGTCTACAAAAGCAAATGTCTAAAAAAGCAAAATATGTACTTGTTTATAGTACTAGTGCATTCGGTCTGTAGTTCTGCAGGAGCCCTCAAGAGATTTCGGTGGTCCCGAGAGCAAGAGTCTGCGGCCGTGCTTCGCTGTGTGGTGCAGACTGCCCTCGGTCATTCCACGTATTTCTGCAGGCGTGGCTCGGAGATGCTCGGACATCTGCGTAGGAGCGTTGGATGAGGTAGCTTTCGCACCTGAAATCTTCTAGCCAGCTCTTTCATGTTTCTGCGCAGCACTGCCCTTGTGCCTTGTGGCTGTGTCCTAGTAGTCTGGCTCCACATCTCTCGCAAGGGGATAATAGTGCTTCTGAAACCTCTGATTGTCCAGCGGATAACCACAAAGCCGTCAGCTGTTAGGGTGAGGGGAGCTGTATAAACAGAGAAGTGGATTTAGATGCTTAACATAAGACACATTTATAAATATATCCCTGTGGACCAAAACAGGAGTAAACTAGGACACCTGTATAAAACTTAGTATGGGAGTAGAATACTCTAGCCACCGTCTTTAGCCTTTTTTTTTTTTTTTTTTTTGGGGCAAAAATCCTTCTCATCCATATATCCCCTTCAGAAGCCTTGGAGCGCTTACTAAATTATACCAGTATATGATAACAGTTCATACAAGTTAACTGCAGGAGATAAATATATTGTGTTGCCTTCATTGGGACCGCAGGAAAAACGGTGAGGGTACCTGAAATGTTAGCTTAATGGACAATATTTTTTTCCATCCATAGGGATACCTAGGCATCGTTCATGTATTTTTGCTTTTATTAATAGCATTTTGATAGCCCAGTTATAAAGCTTGCCCTTGACTTGCGTTGAAATAGTATACTGAGTTCACTTATTACAGAATGTTACTTTAATTTTCCAGGGTGAAATGTTCACAGTGCAGAAACTGGTGAGGAAAATACGGCCCAAACAGTTACATATACCTTTATTTTTAAAGTGCTGTCCGGAAGGGTTTGCAGCACTCTCTGCTGAGGTGTAAATTGACCTAGACAGTAAATGATACATGACCTTAAAAATATCCAAAAAACCTTGCTTGAGAATTTTTAGTAGAGAGTTATTAAATGTCACAGTAACTTACACAAGCATAGCCTGATTTATACTTCCGCGTTTTCTCTTTCTGTCCTCTCACCACCATGCTATCCAAGAACCTTAGAAGCTTTAAAAATTTTTACATATATCTCATTTTTTCTCTTTTTTTAATCACAGAGGTTCATTTTATTGTATTTATCACACTCTGAAAATCAAGTCAAATGTGAAACTATAATGTAGCTCACAAAGGCCTGATCCAGCAGAGCACTTAAATACCTGCATAACTTCATCATGATGACATTTTCCATTGCTCATTAACTGGCATTTAAAGGAGATTTTCCATTGCTTGGTGTCTGGGCATTTAAGGGAAATTATCAGCCAAAACGGGTCAGTCATTTAGAAGAATTAGGTCAGGCAGTGAACATGGTACAAGTTGCAGAGGTCTGTAGTGAGTCCTACACCTCCGCCCCCTCGCAGAAAGCAGGAGATTGCCACCGGGAGGGCGTTCTTTTCGATATGTATTATAATGTAGGCTTAATTCCGCAGCTGTCTTCTGCTCTCCAGTGCGCAGGGTGAACTGCATTCCAGAGGTGAATCCCAGTTGTGTAAGGCCATGGTGGTTGTAGGATTTCTGCTTTAAATCCTAAGTGGAGTGGTTAGCCTGAGCACTCTGATGCATGGGGGCAGCTCGCAGGCATCCTGTTCTGGCAGAGGTCCTGGGTCTGGAAGAGGTCTGGGCACTTGTGGACTGCGCTGGCTTGCGCGCGGGAGGCTTGCGCTGAGAGCGGGAGGGCTCTTGAAGCAGCCCCGCCTCGTCTGCACATCCATTCGCACAGCGGCTGCATCCAAGCCACAGAGCTTTTCTCTATTTTTTCACTGCCCTAAGGGAGACACACGTCTTGGGCGATCCTCGCAGCTCAGATGTACCCTCTGCTACCTCACTGTTTATACATGGAGAAAAGATATAAATGAGGATAGAATGAGAAACAGCTCTTAAAAATTAGAGCAGCCGCATTTTCTTTTCTCTTCTTCTTTTTCTTAATCTATCAATTCTGCTGTATTACAGCTCCAGGCTATCAAGGAGTGAGAAATAGGTTTTCTGTTCTGCTCTCTTAGTTTCTGGAATTTTTTTGTCCTTTATGAGAAAACAAGTTATAAGGCTCTTTAAAGAACAGGAAAGAGTAGGTTTTTGGATTGTTTTGAAAGTCTGACAAATATTAATCTACTATATATCCGGTAGATGATTATTTCTTTCATCAGGGATGAAAACTGACCTGCGTTTGAAGATCTAGAGTTGCTAGAACTCTCACATGCTACGGTGTAAATTAGTAAAGTATTCTGTCAGTTACCAAAAACAAAGCAGCCGATGGTTAGCGAAGACAGCCTTTTGGTCAGGCGTTCTGGAGAAGGAAAATCCTCGCTGCTTATTTATTTAAAGTAGGCTTAGCTTTTGGCTGATACATCTGTTCTAGGAGAGTGTTTGGCCTGCAGTGCTAAATAGGTTACTGAAGAATCAATGATCAAACTAGTATGAAGTTCTCCAAGTGCAGTCATTCCCTGTTTTTCTCCAACATACTCAGTGATTGCTGGATGGACTGTTTTTATGTCAAGTGTTCATAGCTTGCAGTTGAAAAAACAGTTTCTGTTACCAAAGTGATTTTTTTGAGACTTTCATTTTATAAATTCTGTACATTATCCCTTGAGTCTGTATGCCATTAACTATAAGCCACAGTTTACATGGAAATGCATAACAATGAAGTTTCTCTGTTCCATATGTGTGTGTGACTCCCATTAGGCAGTACATGCTGTTGCTGGTTTTAATGTTGGGGCGATGGGGGTTATTCTCCCCTGACAGCAGTTTTGTCATCTATGCAGAACAATATAAGGCTTCAGTCCATTACCGGATGCCCACATTACAGGACCGCTGCCTTGTATGAACTGACTAGTTGTTTCAGGGACAAGACCACGCGTGGAGTGGATATGAAGATTTGGCCCAAATTGTGGTGCCCTGGTTTCAGGAATGAAGCGAAATGAGTGTTATGCCTCCCTTGTTCTATGGTGAAATCACTTTTTTCTCCAGTGTAGTCAGTTCTGGCAGCTTCCTCAAGAAGTACTGAATTTTGGACCCAGGGTTCCTTCCAGTTTTACGTGGCCTGGCCTGATGGTCCTAATTCACAGAGTGAGCAAACAAGTGCCCGGATAAGAATTAGACACCCTTTTGATTATTAATTTTTTCATTTATTTTCAGATGGCTTTTCCTTTTGTCATATTGTTCACACATAACACGTCTGACTCTTCCTATGTCACACTACATCTTTGCAGTAATTTGCTGCGCTGTTCTGTCCCTCTGGATTTTACAGCAGTGGATCAGAAAGGAAGTGCAAGCTCTAGCAGAAATAATAAATCCACTGCAGGTCTTGAAGGTACTCATTTCTGCAAAACAAAATACTGCCTCAATTCTGTTATGGGCTAGAAGGGGTGATCAAAGTGAAATACATTCATTGCGGAATTGGTTTGCAAAGCCCGCTTCTAAACCATTACATACTCTTCCTACAAATATATATATTTTTTTTCCAGAAGTAAGTAATGCAGTTGTGTCTGGCCTGCCCTGTAAGATGCGAGTCCCTTGCAGCTCTCAAGGAAGTTCAGAGACTGCCCCAAAACCGCACCAGTGTCACCAGATGGGCAGGAGAGCTGTGTTGGCCTGGGGAAGACTGGGGGGCGGGAGGAGGCCTGTCACTGGATAATGCAAATCTAGGTAATTTATAGGAGATCCATGAGGGGCTGCAAAACGAGGTACTTCTGGGCTGCTCTGAGACTTGTCCATACAGCTGCCACACTGCTGTGATGGGAATCATGGTCATTTCCCAGCTGCTGACTCCCTTGGAGCGCTCAGAAGCCTGTGGCATAAGTTCTGTGACTCCCAACCGGAAGGTCAGGGTTGTTGGTCATCTCTGGAGTAATCTGACATTTGAAAAAATATTTTAGGAACTCTCCTATAATTACAGATATTTCTAATCTATGCAATCTATCCAATTAGATTCAACCATGCCCAATTCCTTGTCTGATTGCCTGAGTCTTTCCGCTTAACCAGTCAGGTTTATTCAATAAGGTGTCCTATAATGTTATTTCCTTCCTTGAGAGTATATGTTATCATCCCTGACACAGACTTAAGAATCCCTCTACTTTTTTTCTTATTTTAACATCCTCTGTCTCTACAGTAGAGCTTTGTACTTTAGTTAGGAATCACCTAGCTGAGGAGAAGTCTAGATGGGAGTTTGGATCTCATTAGTTTTAATTTTAATTACCTAGAAAATTCTTAAGAAATACAGCAAGTATAGAGCAGGTACAATATAGGTAGAATCTCTTTCAATATAATGCAAGTTAGTTAGCTTGTAGATTCAAATAATTAACAAGATTAGAAACAATAAGAAATGAATACAGTTGCACCGGTGGTTGACTCACTGTTACTGTCATTTCCTTTTGGCTTTGGTCATGGGGATAACAAGGTAAGAAATAACTGTTTGTTTCCTTTTATTGATTTGTTTGGTATTTGAAATAAAGATGATCTTTTTTTTTGTCTGAACAAGTCTTTTGTAAGTTAATATTATGTTAATTGGAATGGATGTCTTCCTGAACCTTATTTTCTCATTCATTTGATCTAATTAGCTGATTAATTTTTAATTGCCTACTGAGAGATCTTTACCCTATTGTGATTTGTGTTTTACCTTTACATTTGGAAAACAGTGAAATGCCTGAAATGATTCTAAAGTATTGTATTGAGGTATTTCTGCAAGGGATAATTGCAAATTATGATTTCTTCCTGCTTCCTAATTTTAGTGCAATCTACTTTGAGTCAGTGCTCATTAATCAAAAAGGTTTGCATAGTGTGCAGTAGTAGGAAGGTGTTTTAGCTAAGGGAAGCTTCACAGAAGAAGGTCTATGACTTGGTAATCAAATGGAAGCCAAATCTCTTGGCTGTGTGTGAATACTACAATGAATGCTACCCAACTTAAAACATTTATTCTTTTACCCCACAATAATTTTCAAAATGAATGTATTAATAAGCTTAGAAGTAGAAGTATAAACTTAGAACAAGGCCAAGTGTTGATTAAAACATGCTTTCCAGTGGTAGAAGATAAATCAGTTCTTGACAAGTTGTTTCAAGTTATTCCCTGAGAGTTTAAAATTTGCACCTTATTTTTAGACTGAATTTGTCTTGCTGTAACTTCCAGCCCTTGGATCTTGTTTGGCCTTTGCCTGCTAGATTGATGAGCCCTCTATTATCAAATTTTTGTTCCCTGTGGTTAGCACTTCTAGACTGATCAAATCATTCTTTAACTTACTCTTTGCTACGTTAATTGATTGAGCGCCATGAGTCACTTGCAATAAGACATGTTTCCTAAAACCGTAATTTTTTCCCCCGGCTTCCACAGAATCTGTGGGATTTTTCATAATCTTTCTCAAAATGTGACCACAAACCCAGTGAAACTAGTAGTTGTTTCACTGATGCCAAATAAGATAACAGAGCCGCCCTGCTCGTTTTTGGTATTGTTTGTACATCTGATGAACATAGTAGCTTTTTTGTTACTGCAGTACACTAGAAATTCGTAATGATCTGGGCACTTGTCGTGGCCTTTGTTCGCAGGTCCTTGACTCCGCTTAGGATCTCTTTTCGGATCTCTCTCTTGTTAAGTCTGCCTCATTATACTTGCTTCTAGATGCATGGCCTTCCTGCTGGCTGTACTGGGGGAAGTACATGATATCTGGTTAAACTCACCTAACCCTGCTGTCTCCATTATTAACCACTTCCTAGTCATGCAAATTTTGTGAAAAAAAAGATTTTTTAAAAACAAAAAAAAGTCTAGGAGCCAATAACCAATACTTGTACTTCCACAGCTACTTAATGATGGCTTAGGCATATTTGCTATGCAGTTTTAAAGTCATTTAAGATGCTATTCTGATTCTAGGAGTGGATTTATCACATCTAATTCTGGTCGTCCAAATGTTAGCTTCTAATATTTGGTAATTTTCTAAGCTCTTAATAGGCGAAGAAGAGAGGGGAAGCTCCACAGAAAGATGCAGCTGACTTTCCTGAAAGATTTTTCAGATAAGCACTTTCTGACAATACCTTTATCTCTCCATTGACTGTAATGGAACACAGAGAAGTAATTGAAGTCTAGATGCCTAACTTTTCGACAGCTGTGATTACTGTCCCATCTTTTATGCTTTTTATTTTTTTGGTCAAAATAGATGTGGTATGAAGTCAGTTCTCTAACAGGTGTCCATCAGTATGGTTGCCTTTAGCAGTCCCATTTGTAATCACATCAAAAAATGATATCAAGTTAGCTTGACAAGATCTGTTTTCCAGAAACCTATGTGGATCAGCTTTAATTAGATTATCCCTTTTAGTTCTTTATCAAGTTAGTTATCACTCATATGCCTCTTTTACTTTTCTATCAGCTCTTTCTATCAAATTCCAACTTTTTCCACTTTAAAATTGACATGCATCCAAATTGTGAAGAATGTGAGGCACTGGTTTCAGGATTTTTTTTAGTTGTTTCCATCCCATTTAAATCAGATAGATTTTTATATGAGGTGCTTCTGCACTCCTAAGCCAGTTAGCAACAGATATAAGTATGACTTAGAGCCGTCTCGTATAAGAAGATACTCAGAAATTTCTGCCTTGCGCCAGCTGAGATGGTTGCTTCCAGGGCAGTTGTCACAGGGGAGGGTGATTTTTTTTTTGTTGTTATTTATTTATTTTTGCCAGGACTTATATGAAGAGTTTCATAAATACTTTATATTGGGTGTTTTTATGTTCCAAACTAGCATATTTTAGAAGATTTTTATATATCTGGAGAAAAAAAGCCACATTTTTGGTTCTCCTTTTCCTTCGTTCCTTTTTCTCTGTAAAAGAGACTGCCAGAGGTAAACAAAGAGACCAGAGTGTCCCATTGTTCTCTATTTCCAGCGAGGGAAAACCATGACCATGTGCTATCCATGCGGAAAGAAATGCTAACCAACATTCTTCTTTGGATGTAGTCTGTAGTCTTTTTGCATCAGGAGGATGCTGGCATAAAGACTTCTGCCTTCCACTTGCAAAGATGATTTACAGAACATAAGTGATAGGAGAGAATATACACAATGTGGTCTTCCTGAAGAAGGAAAGAGCCTGAAAGCTTGAAACTTGATCTGACGGATAAGAGATGCTAGTGCGAGAGAGTTTGTTTAGCTCAACATATAACTCAGAAATTCACTGCTGGCAGTTTAAGTATCAACACAACTAGGCTAACGGGTAGCAAAGTGGTGAACTATAAAGGCAGATCCTGTCCAGCTTGATCCTTCTGCTAGACTTTGAGCAGCACTCTACAAGACAGAAGAGTTCATGTGTTACACCAGCGGTTTTGTTCGTCTGTTGGAGGGATGTGTTAGCCATTGTAGAAGTGGATCAGTTCAGAAGATACGTAAGGATTTCTTGTACCTAAACAACGGTGGACTGCAACGTCACCAGTGATAGGAATTACTTGTTTTCGGTAAAGATGGGTTAGAGCGATAATTCACTGACGTCTTCTTCATTCTAGGTAATCTAAAGACATTTTCTGGGAAGGGAACTTGTGTTACTTGAAAATGGTACTTTGTACTGACTAGCTCTGACTGTCTTAATAACCAAATATGAAGCAAGCAGTTAGCATCTAGTGTGACCACCCACTGTTGAGGATTAGTTTTCCTCATTTGGAGATGTGTGGAATTTTCTTTCTTCTCTTTTCTTGGTCTCGCTACAGCTTTTATTTTTTGCTGTTGTCTGCTATTTCTGCCTCTGCATTAGCAGTCTAGGTAATAGTTTTACAGTGGCCAGGCCACCAGGTGGGCCAGTTGGAGGATTTAAGTTCGTTAAGGGGATTGGGGATATTGTGTTTTTTTAGGTTCTTGCTTTGCCAGACTAGCGTCATATGAGATGTTTTGAGAGAATACTGTCCAAAATGCAGTTTTATAGTTTAGAACTAATACCTTGAAACACAGCAAGCCCTTCATAAGCACATTATACAGTTACCAGTACAAGAGCTCCTACATGAGCTTAACAGAATATTTGCACTGAAGCCATTTCAGATCTTTGGGACAGATCACACTTAGGCTCATTATAGGAGTTACCTAATCAGCAGTGAGTTGCATCTCTAATGTGTAGGTATTTATGTGATTACATCTTGTGAGGTGTTCATCCAAGTGTAAATTACTCTGCCTCTGAACAGATTTTAGCTGGTGCCGACAGCTTGGATGACTGGCACGTTGTCATTTTCATAACACACCTAAAAGGAAAGTGCCAAAAAATGTAAGTGGCATTGGTGCAGTGAAGAGATTCCCAGTAAAAAACTGTGTTAAGGTGTGTCGGCAGAAATAGGTTGGTTGCAGTTGATGTCTGAGATGAAGCACGAATAAAAATTGCTGTTTTTCTTTCACTCTGTGAGGGGATCTCAAGTCATGTCAAAACAGTGCATGATGATACTGCTGTGATGACCCGAAATTGTCACCAAATGTATGTCACCCAAAATTATGACCAAAATTATGCTGCTTCTGGTGCTCTTTCTTTTCGGTTGTCCCTGGACTACCCTTCCCCAGCTAGGCTGGTGTCAGGAGGACAGTTTGCTTTCTTTCCTAACCGTTCAGTCAGAGGTTGCATGGAGGGGATCCTCTGTGCTCTTCCGGCTGTTTCGCCCTGGTTTCCTAGAGAAACGGGGGGTTTGCAGTCGCTCTGCGTGTCTGCTGGCCAGCTGTGTGCCTCCCTTGCTGTTGTGCCATTACGGCGACGTTTGACAGGAGGACTGAGGTCTTTCTGAACCTGAATTCCTAGTAGTATTGTGGAAATTGGTGGTTAGGAAGAGCAGACAGACCCAATTTATCACTCTCAGTCTGGTGGGTGAGCGGGGGATCGCCACACTGCAGTATCGCTGCCTATGCGCCAGAGTTCACACATCACCACACACGTCTCACATGTACTTTATTAGACAGGGTTTAGTCCAGTCATGGGATGCAAAATCAAAGCAAACCACACTTTGTAAGTTTACAGCTCAGGAAATGGAGAGAAGCTGCTTTCCTTCTGCTCACTAGAACAGAAATCCTTTCGAAAAGACGGTCCCAACCTCTGCTTTGGTACCACGCTGCCTGTGATTTCATCCCATCGGCCGTGATGGTCACCGTTCAGTCCTCCAGGTGACGATGTGGTGTTCTGGGGGAGAGGGTTGTGTCCAGTGTGACCGGGATAAATCTTTTAGGAACGTTTGACCAAGAGCACACATGTTTTGCAAGTATGTCTGTTTAAAGAAACCGGCCATTTCCCCACAGTACTGTAGAATCTTCTTTTCTGCCAAGAGATGTGAAGAATTTGCAATTTCTGTATTTTGTAATGGATTTTAATGCAGAAGTGGTTCGTGTCCCGGTTTGTAGTACAGCGGACGTGTATGCCACGCTTTCTGTTTGCTTCATTTATTTAGCATGGCACGACTAGGGCCTGGAACTGGCTTATACGAGGTCATTACCCTATTGATTAAATAGTGTGATGAAAAGGGCATGATAATACACTGCTGAGAGATTATCGCCAGGCACTTTGCAAACAAAGCTGCTGAGAGGAGCCGCAGTTGTGAGACCTTCAGCATGGTGGGTAATTAGCGAGCAAGTAGAAATTAAAATAAAGGATACATGGCATGATATAGTGATTATGTGCAGATAACTGATGTTTTGAATACTCCCTTTTGGTAACTCTAATGAGAATACATCTTAGTACAGGAAATGTCTGTTGGGACTACGCCATCCAGAATCCTTAAACAAGCTGTGCTGTATGTTGTCCCTGACAGTGAAAGGAAAGCGTGGAAACAGCGCTGCAGATCTGTCTCTTCCCTTCAAATCTTTCTCTCTAGCTCTTTTCTTCCGAAAATCTCATACTGGTATAAGAAATCTCAGAGGAAAAAAATATTTGGCATGGAGTGTCATTTCTTTAAAGGAAAAAAAATCGTTCAGGGTCCAACAATTGGTCTGAACAAATCACTTTTTGGATGGGAAGCATCAGCTTCCATTGCAAGAAGCAGAGCAATACATTTGGGCAGTGCAGGCAGTGGTAAATGTGTGTCTGTTGCCTTTAGGCTCGCCTCCCCCCCACCTAGGAGCACAAAGACGCACATGCTGCTGAAATACCAGACAGCGGAGGGTATCCAAGGCATTCTGTGGCATAAATTTCATCTCATGACCCTTTCAGGTCTCAGGTCGGCAAAACCCAAGAGATTAGAGAACTTTTCAGATGCCACCTCAGCTGCCTAAAGGCGAATAAAATGAAAAATTTTGGACCGTGGCGTGAACCAGCTACGGGTAGACGTTGGGGGAGATGCAGAAAGACCTCGTGCTGGCTGTGCGTTATTTCTTTGTCCAGTTTCAAGCTCCTCCCAACCATGCGTTTCGTGACAAGGTGCTGAGGGTTGTGTACGTTTTATTGGTTAATACCAATTCAGATTGATATTCAGAACCCTTACCCACAGCCTTTTAGACCATCATTTGAGACCTCCCATCTTAGAAAAAGAGTGTCGTCTTTCACAAGGCTCAGAGCTTTGTACTGAATACACCGAGGGAAAGTTAAACTGCCACTGCAACAGTAACAGCAGGAGGGAAGAGGGCATGAGGGAGAAAAAATGGGAGGGAAGGGAGAAGGGAGGAGAAGGGAGAACCTGCTGTTGTGGGGGAAAACATCTACTCCAGGAGGAAGGGGGAAGCTGCTGTGGTGAGGGGGAAGTAAATGGGGAATACTCTGTCCAGCTCCATTAACCTTAATTTTAGTTCTTCTTTTCCATTTTTCAGCTTAAGCAAGCAAGCATATAGCCATGTTTATATAATAGCTGGAGTAATGAAGATGGAATATACCAATTTGGGGCTAATTCTTGCCCTCAGGAGAGCACAGGGACTGCAGCTGTGGCCAGCCCCTACAGTAAGTGGTGAGGAGAACAGCTCCTTGTATCTGACTTCCCATTACATCCTCACCGGGGACCACCATAGTCTGGCCTTTAAAATAAATAGATGAGGTTAATTTTTCCAGCAATAGAGGGTTTAGCAGCCTTCAGCACTGGTTCAGTTTTGTTCTTGCTCATGCTAATAAAGTGGTTTCCCTGAGAACAGTGGGACCCACTGTAAACTTTTAGAAAAGACCATTTATAGTCATTAGCAGTCACGGGGTTTGGAGATTTGGGACCGTCTTTATTCTTTTCCTCTTTGATATCTTCACCTTCCAGACCTTAACAGGCAGGGTTTTTATCAGCCTTCGCCACAATGCCGTTAAATACTTATAGCCATAATGTCCTTTGATTAGAGAGCATGGGAGAAGCAAGTGCCATGGCACATTTGACCACATCCTCTGAAGCTGAGGTTGTGGCCGAGTTAATTATTCTCGTGACTGGAAGAGAGCAGGCAGTGCTGCCTAAAGAGTGGGAAGATACGTGCATGTGTGAGTGTGTGTTTGTGTGGTTATACTGTTTGGGAAGAACAGGTCCAGATACCCTTTCCCTTCGCATTGCGTATGTGCAAGTCTTCAGTAAAGGTGCAGCCTGAGAAGTCTTGGTTTTCTGCCTCAAGTCCTGCATTTGCCTGAGGTTTCGCATGCCTGCAGCCGTATCTCGCTGCAGAATCCCTGGCCCTCTTGAGTTCCTGTTCTGCCATTCCCCAGCTGAAGCCCTTTGCTGCTGTGGGCAGGGGGGAAGTTGCCCTTCCTCTGCATTGCTTGGTTTTTTTATAGTAGCAGTATGAGGTACCCTTTATTTATAATCTGAACGTTAGGGATGTTGGGCCAATCTGGTGCTTCCAGCTGGCTGAACACTTCCTAGCGCTTTGGATGCCAGATATAACATAATTTATTGTGGAAAACAGTAGGGGTAATACACTTCTCACTATCAAAGGTTAATGTACAGTATCAGCAGCTCTTCAGCAAGGGTACATGCATTGTTGGATGGTGTGTGATTTTATATCTCAAACTAAAACAGAAAAACAAACTTCTTTCCTTTTCATTGCTGCTTTTCTCCCCCTTTTTTTTCTTTCCTTCTCTCCCCCAGTTTTTTTAACTCCTTCATTGCATTATGCAGTTTTCAAGCCTTTCCCCACAAGGGATAAAAGCAATTTTACTTTGTTTCACTGGCATGAAACTGAGCAAACTAGGGGGGATTTTTTTTTTTTTTTTGCTTTGTTTTAACTAAAACATTCATTTCTGTGCCAAGACGGAGGGAAACTGCTGAGTAGGCCAAGGCTGTAAATTGAACTGGTCCTTTTACCTCTAGAAAATATTAAAGCATCCTTCTGCCACTGAGCTGGCACCCATTGCTGGATCAAGTGCTACTATTAACGGGAAATCAGGAAAGTACATTATCACTCCAGTGCTGTCATTACCAGAGGGTTTCACTGAACTGTAGCGTTCAGGAAAGTGAGGCTGCAAAGACGAGAGAAAAATGGAACACTTAGGGTAAGAGGAAAAAAGCTTCAGACAAAAAACTTGGGGATACATTAAGAGTTTGTGAAAGTACCCAGCCTGGGAGGCAAGTGGCTGCTTTTCTAAAAAGAGATAGGATAGGTAAAACCTCCTGTTATTCTTCAAGAACAGGTCTAGAAAGGAACTGGTGTAGACTCTTCTAATGTGCTTGTCTAATCAATTCTAGAAGATCTAAAACTTGTCAAGGCAAGATTTTGTCCGCCAGAATTATAATTAGGTATATTCTGTATCAAGGAAAACCCCAAAGAGAGGTTTTTGTTGTGAACTTTTTTCCTTTCTGGAAGAGTCAGCTACATCTCTATTATTCTTTTGTTAGAGAGGTATTTTTTATGATCATTAGAAATAGATATTAAATTGCATTGATGGTTCGGTTAAAGAATATAATGGAAATTATAGAATAATCAGTAAATGTTGTGGCTATTTAAGATGTTAGCTTAAGCTGGGTGTTGCATGGTCAGCAAGTGAGGAGCTGCCTTCCTCCTGCAGAGCCACGCCGAGTCCACCGGCTGCTGCAGCATCGGAGCGCTGGGGTGAGCGTTTCGTTGTAGTTCACAGTCTGCGCTGGATCTGTATGCGATAAAAAGAAATGACAAATAATACATAAATACAGTTTCTTTTGCTTCTCCTTTTCAAAGTTCTTTACAGACTTGAAATGATCTTCCTGACACCCATGCAAAGTAATCATTGCTATTGAGTTTTATAGTGATAGAAACGGAGGCATATACGGGTTAAATAACGACTTTTGAAAATATGGGCACCTAAAATTAGGCAGCTTAAGCCCAGAGCCTCAAAAGAGGTCCTGAACTCCTGATTTCACCCAAAAATAGAAGCCCAGCATGTCGTTGAGGCTGTGCCCAAATTTGAGGGCTGCAGAAGTCTGTCCCCAGTATGGTCCCCCAGCTCATGATCAGATCACATAGCAGTCCCAAATGATTTCCGGGACCTACACGTTGTTTCTAGCCCTGCCTAGGACTTGGGACTCCAGAGATGTTACTGACTCTTACTTCCAGCTTCTCTGGTCTTGATCAGGTCCCTTAAACTCTACACCTGTTTCTTCATTTGCAAAAGGTGTACCTTACAGGCATCATCGTCTTCCTAAGAAGATCTCTGTAGAAATATAAAACTGATTTTTGTTTTTGTTTCCAGGGATAGGCTACTCTCTGAGAATTACTCCTCAGGCTTTGCCCAGATTTGCTTTGCTCAGTGCTATTCTAACAGAAGTATTTCCTGTGTGTTTAGTCTTGCACCCTGATCTGACATGCCCTGGTTGCTAGAACGCGCTCAGTCGAGAGCTCGGGGAATTCATGATGACAGCCCAAAAGTGCAGAAAACGAGCGCTGATCTTGAGCGTGTATCATTCAGGGCTGTGGTCAGAGCATCAGCGTGTCCTGAGCTCCTGGGGGACACCCTGAGGTCACGTAGAGCCGAGGCTCTTCTGGGTGCCTGGAAGGCAGCTGCCCCTGCAGTTGCAAATGAACATCCCGGATCTGAGGCTCCCAAGGAGCAGATGTATCTTTGACAGTGTTTGTTTTGACCGAGCACTTACTAGTTAATGCAATTCCTGCCAATTCATAGTAAGTCAAACAATATTGAGCTACTATTTCACAATTCTTAGAAAATCATCCATTTCCCAAGTTACAACAGAAAGGAATATTCTTCTCCCCCTCCCCCCCCTGCCCCCAGCCTCAAGTTGTTTTCAAAGAGGTTTCAAAAATCATTCAGATAATCAGACTTTAGTGCTGTGAAATTTTATCAAAGGGCACCCTTTCCCTGGACTCAGATATGAACCTATTTTGCCAATCAGATAAAACTTCCCAAGCTTTCTCCTAGCAGCATCAGTGGTTAACTTGATCTTATTGCACTGTAAAGGATTTTGTGTTACAAATCATTTTTCATAGAGTTTCTTTGTTATGTTGGGTGAACTCTGGACAAATTATTTGTAAGAACGTTTCCAGGAACATGAACAGCACGGTGTAGTCTAGAAATAAATGAAAATGACTTGAAACAGGATTCCTGTTAGATTAATAAAAGAAAAAATGTATAATGAAAAAGGCTGATAAGGGGAATGTTTAAGTTTATTAACAGGCAGAAGGAATGCCTATTAAGCAGTATAATATCTGTATACCAACCCCCCTTCCGTTTTAAAATGTGTGTGTTATTTTAGCTGTTGGGATTCCTTCCTTCCACCTTGTGAAAGCTGACAATTTTTGCTTACAGCCTGGAGCTAAATATTGCAGTGCCTCGAAATGGAAGATGAAACAGGCCAACAGGTTTTCTTTGTCTTTTGAAAAAAATGGAGTGTCATTTCTTCGCCCTCCCCCTGGTGTGTTCCTCCGCCCTCCCCACACACTGCACCCCTACTCGTGGAAGCAGCTTTTCCTCCAAAAAAGCACTAGATGGTGCCCCTTTTCTTTGAGTGTGACAGAGCTGGATTTCCCAAGAGAGGTGCTGTTGCCCTGCAGTGAAGATCATCAGGCACAAAAACTTGTAGGGTCTCCTTGTCCTTTAATATTATTAAGAGCACAAGGTAAGGCTTTTTGCTTCTTTCAAAGCTTCAGACGTAAACTAGCTCCATCTCCAGGAGACCATCTTGTTAAGGACTGAGAAGGCATCATGGCTTCAAAGATTCCCGAGTGGTAAAATGAAAAATGTGATTTCGAACCAAAAAGGAGAAAAAGCAGGCTGTCTGTCTCCCTTCCTGTGTTCGTCCCTTCCAGCGCCCCAGCGCTCCAGTGTCAAAGAGCATTTGCAATATTCTTTGCTACAAAGAAAACTTCTCCAGTCAGGGATTTTTAATTAGATGCTTGCTGGGCAGTCTGATTGATATAGTTAGCTCATTAATTTTATTATTATCCATGGCCCATAACTGACCAAGCAGCATTCTGTAAACAGGATGTATGTTACATAGTTCAACTGTATGTTATAGTTCCATTTTTAGCTCTTAAAATAAAGTGCCAAACAGGAAATATGGCCTCACCTTGTATTCTGCATGTTCTGTTAACTTACATTTTATCTGTATTAAAAAAAAATCTTATTAGTCATGCTTAGCAGATTGCTACTCAGCCTTTGAAAATGGAACGAATAATTGGTTAAAAGGATATTATCTATCTGTATCTGTATTTCTTTCTGCATGGGAATAACTGTTTACCTGGTTTATGTCATCACTTGTATTTAGCAGGTTAATATATTTTAGTCCCCCAACAGCAGAAACAGATAATGTGACATCGAAACAAATCAAAAATCAACAACAAATGAAATGATGTCTGCTTGCTGAGAATGAAAGCTGAGGCAGATATCAAACCTCCTCATTATGAAATCCCTAAAATTTAACTGAAAGCAACCATTTCCTGCAATGTTTATTTATGCACTTGAAATGGCATAAAAATAAACATTCTTTGAAGTGACCCAAGATAGATTAGTCCAGGTTTGTCATTTCTTACTATTTTTGTAAATGGTCCTTAGAAAATTAGGTCTGTTGGCATCTGGGAACAAAAACTCAACTGGGAAAAGAAGCTTTAATATGAAACAGAAAGAATTATTCCCATGCTCTGGCTGCCCTGTCATATGTCATGACATGTGGCAGGTTGACTGCTCATTAATTCTATTTATATCAGTATGATAATACACCCCACTGAGTACACATGTGTTAAAATATTCATAAATTATGTTTAGTGCAAGCAGATATACATTACATGCCAAAAGAAGACTATTATTTAAAGACAAAACTGGTAAACAGTCAAACACGGAAAAGTCTTTTTAATGCTGGTCCAGTACATTGTGTGTTATCAAACTCACATTTAATTGCCTTTACTTGCAGACTCTCTCTCCAGTAATGCACCACACAATGCACCTTTACACTTTTTAACAACTTTTAAAAGAAGCAGCTTTTACTGAAAGAAATAGGAATTTCAGAAATTACTGTAAATGTCATATTATCTCCAAGCAATAAGCATACCGATTTAAAATATTTAAAATGAAGGCTTTCTTTGACATTCAGATGTTTAAAGCACTCTTTAAACAGCTGAAATCTTGAGTCTAAGTGTTAAACAAATCCAGTGTGAACAGTTTTCTATGGGATGTGCAGTCTAGCTGAAAAATAGTTAGTCATACATTGTTCAGGGTGTTTTACACTCTGCATATATATTTCATAAACTTACTAAAAACTTTTTAAAATAATTTAAAAATAATTTTTAGAAGTAATTGAATTTGTATGGAATGTGAAAATAATCTCAGAATATCTAAAATGATTCTCTCTCTCTCTTACAATCTCTTTGTTTAAAATCAAAATACTCCTTAAATGCAGTGGATTTTGAATGCGTTCGTAACATTGCGTTAGAATTAAGAAGACTATTTAGACCCATGCTTTTTAACCAACAAGACATCATTACTAATTGTGTTGAGTTCCTTAACCTAAAAATACTTAGAAAATGACCATTTACTTTTGAAAATGTATTTCAAAGCTTCAGAAATTATCACAAATGTCACGAACTAATGTTGCAGGTGTTAAAATCACCGGGAGTTTCCAAGGCGTTGGCCGAAGGCACTGTACGGTGCGCGTGCATTTGCAGTTACTGTGGTAGCAGCTATCCTCCTGCATAAGTACAACCCACGCTGGTGTAGCTGTGCTGGTCTTGCTTCGTAGTTGGCAAATATTTTCAAAACTTTTAAAAACGTCCAATGCCATAATGAGGACAGGGAGAAGGGAGGAAGGGTTTGCTTCGTGATGAAATTTTAAAAAGACGCGTGATGAGGCTCCGAGTTTACGCAGTCTGTAAAGGGCAAGTAGTTGCCCTATTTCTACTCACTCCTAAGGAATCTGAAACGGAGCAGAATAAAGTGGCTGACTGTAAAGCGAATATAACCTTTCTCAGCCCCAAACCGTGCAAACGTTTCTAGCAGCAGTGAAGCACGTTGGCCCCTGAGAAGGGACGCAGGAGGGGCACAGCGGCGCGGTGTTGCACGCCAGCCGCCGGCCGGCCCTGCAGGGGTGGCGGCTCGCCCGGCTGCTCGCGGGCAGAAAGGTTGCCTCTTTTTTTCAGCCGTATTGTCAGATGCGCCAGCCAAGGTGACTGCTCGGGAATTTTCTCTTTCTTTGATTGAAAATGCTGGTTTGGAGAAACTGAAACTTTTTTTTTTGCAGGCAGGTATCAATTTCAAAGAAACTGTCGTCAGCACAGGTTTGTCAGCCGCCGGCTGGAATTTCTGGTCCCAACCAGAAGGAGATGGAGAGGTTGGAATATCAGGTAGCAGGGCAGTCGGGGCACTCACCTGGAATGTGGAAAATCAAGGTTTAGGCCCAGGGCCTTGAACGTGAGATTTACAAAGCGAGCGCCCTAAACGCAAGGCCTCGGCGTTGCTCTCTTGCTGAGCATTTAACTATTTATACGAAGTGGAGCAGCTCTGACAGGAGGTCTTGAGACATAACCTAGCCTGAAGCGTGGTGGCTGAGGCGCACACGTGGAAGGGGAGAGAGTGGCAAAGCAGGCAGTAGGTGAATGCTTTAACTACCCAGCTTTTAAGGGCTGGTGTCAGTCTTTCTGTCTGTCTCTCATTTGAGTGCATAAACTTGCACAAGTCTTGGTCCCAGGGAGGAACGGGAACATTTCTGAAATCTCATAAAAACCTTGCAGAATGAGAAAACTGCTTCTCTGTCCCTCTGCTGATCCTCTTTGCCATAGAAACAAATTGCAAAAATCCACTGAATTCCTAGGAGCAAGCTGTGACTCATATAATACAATTTGTAAATAGCTAGAGAATTTACTGGCTGTAAGGTTCCTTGTAAGTATAGAAAGATGCTATCCCTTAACATTACAGCTTTTTTACAATAAAATGCTTTCTGAATTTTAAGAAACTCTGTAATAATATAAGCAAGGCTTTTAATCTTGGCAATGCTAAAAGCAAATTATATACACCATCTAATTTTATCAGACGATAACAGTTGTAGTTTTTATCTTCAAAAACAGGTTGTGAGTGCTAGGGGGGAATAACTCTTCATAACAAAAGCTAAGTTAATTTTATGTTGTCTTACGTTGCCAGTGAGGAAGCCTCTTTTTTTTTTTTAGTTCATCCCTTTTTCTTATTTTTCTGGAAAAAAAGGAGTCATACCATACAACAGTTATTTCAATACAAAAAAAAAAAAATCCTGTTAAAAAGGTCTCTCATTATAAGCTTTCTGAAAGTTTGCTATGCACTTTCATGTAAAACTTGGCCTCAGTACAGAACTGCTGTACAATCATTTTCATCTGAGATTTGAACATATTGGAAGAACTAGAGCAGTCCTTTCTTCTATCCTGTCATTTTTTTCCCTTGGAAATGATGAGCATATGGCAACCACCCTCACTGGATTCTCAAACAACAGGAGGGACCTTATTTCGATTCCTACATCCTGTCATCAGTGAATCCCATGATATTTTGTTCTTGCAAGGCTAAAGATGTGATTCGCATTTGCCATAAGGACAGAGCTTAATGTGATGCCATTTTACCACAGGAGCCCTCAATCAGTTAATTAAACATGATATAAATCACTGCATGTATTTGTAAAGTAAGATTAATATGGCAAAGTCAGCGTAATGAGGAATCCTCACCATTGTCTGAGTGTGAATCACTGATATGAAGATTACCCTTTTTGAAACTGGATATCTTTGAGTGGGTTTTGTTGGTTTAATCCCTCAGACTGCTTTGTGCAACTTGAAACCCAGAGCTGTCATCTTTAGCCAAAATTTCAGCCATAACTTCCTCAGCTTTCACCCAATCATTTAAATCAGCATTCAGCATTCTAATGCTTAGCAAGATCAAGCCTTTCAGCATACCACAAGGCTTCTTCATCCCACCTGGGACATTGGCAACATGTTTAATAAATATTTCATTTCATTTCATCCTGAAGATTCCTCTTCTTTTTTCTTTTTCTTTTCTTTTCTTTTTTTTTTGTTTTTTTTTTTTGTTTGTTTTTTCTTTTCCTGGGGGATTTACGGGGTACCCATAGCAGCACATTCCATTGCTGCGGTCACTTAGGTTTACGGCCTTAATAAAAGTTTTTTTTTTTCTTTCTTTCTTGAAGTGCTGTGTGTTAAACTAGAGCAATTACAGACACACAAGATAGGGGCTCTGGAAAGATCAAAGCCCCCCTAAAGACAGCTCTGTAGGATTCTGGAGCTCTCTTTGAAAAACGCTGAATTTACAAAGTAGAGCTGTATTAAACCACACATTAAAAACCGCATGTTCAAGTAACACCAAAGGCCTGCCGTTAGTTAATATGGAATCCAGTTTAGCCACTCTCCTCTCGCATCAAACTTTGAACCGCTCCAGAGGAGCTCTCCTGGTGCAGCGGCACGCTGTGACACTCCGTGTGTACCGTGACAGGGTTCCTTGCGTGCAAAACCAGCCCTGTGTTGGAAAGCCCTGTCTGGTACGTTGTTATTCAAAACACTGGAAATACGCTACGT
Organism: Rhea americana; assembly: GCF_003343005.1. Taxonomy (NCBI): domain Eukaryota; kingdom Metazoa; phylum Chordata; class Aves; order Rheiformes; family Rheidae; genus Rhea; species Rhea americana. The sequence continues at coordinate 441,334 of NW_028186397.1, read as the reverse complement.
GTATGGAAGGCAGTCTTGGCCCTCAGTATGTCAGTTAGTTAGCAGTGAGGTGGATGGGAAGGAAAGGAAAACAAACGAGGCTATCCTTGTTCTTGAACTGAATCCCGTGCCCATCAGCCCAGTGGAGACTGGGATTAGGGAAGAGGCAGGATGATAACGGCTAGATCCAGTGAAAGGACAAGGTGTCACAGCACCTGCCTCTACAAATGGGACGCAGTGCTGGATGCCTGTGCAGTGACTGGAGAATGTCTCAGAAGTGTAATCCTAATTTACAAAGGAGATAGCAAGAGGATATGGTATAGTCCAAAGTCTTAAGCGCTTTCCGGTATTCGTGGGCACTACTCAGAAGGCGCTTCCATCAGCCCCATCAGAAGGACAGTGCTTTGAAAATGTCAGTCAGTGCCCCAGTTGGGGCTGGGACGCCTGGGGAATGATTCAGTGTCAAAGGATTAAACTTGCATCTCTGAGCTTGCAGGAGAACACCTCTACCACCATGCAGCCTGATCTCTCGGCAGAGAAAAGAGGAAAGGAAGAAAGGATATGGGTGCGTTCTGCTCCCTCCAATGAGCTTGTGCAACTGGACAGCAAAGGTTGTGAGTAAAGAGCACAGTACTGACTCTAGAGCCTAATGGGCAAAGGAATGTCGCAGAGTCCCTTTCCAGGTCCCTTTGCCCATATATCCAATGGACAGTTGTCAGAGCTGACTCAGCAGTGCCACATGTGTTCGGAGACCATCCAGTGTGCACCGATGGAGTCTGTCTACCTCCAGACTCCTGTGAAGGGGTCTTTCGAGTCGCTCTTCCCTGCCTGGGTGCCTCCACTGTGTCCGAGGCCTTTTGTGGGATGTAGCACTTCAGGCTCTGCGAGCCCCAAATCAGGAGCCTGTGATTTCAGTGTGCGCAGAGCCAAGCCCCAAGGACTTGCGTGGCTGCTGAGGAAGACCCTCTGGACCTTCTCGTCTATCCCAGTGGCCTTCAGAGAGCTCGTGGTTCCTGTACAGCTGGAAGGCCTGTCATTGCCGGCGGAGCTTTGAAAGGTCTGTGTCTGCGAGTGCATGAGTGATGAAAGTAAAAGGGTAACAGGACTCCTGGAAAATCCCTGGTGTCCTCACAACTTTCTTAAGCTGCAGGTGCATAAACATAAACATTGGAGATGTGATGATCCCTTTCTGTGTTCTACGGTAAGCTAAAATAGTCCAAATCGAAACTGAGGCCAAAAGCTCTATCGCAGGGCTGAAACTCTTATTTCATCGGTGATAGGTGTTTCTGTAATTCATATTCTTTTTTAAGTTCCTGAATTCACAAGATCTGTTTTGGATGCAGCAGTTAATAAACATCATTGTGATACTAATTCATGGATAACTATTTAAGTTTTAGTTTAAAACTATGCAGAAATTACCTTGCAATACTTTGAAAAATGGAGTGGTTAAAGTACTTTTCTATGATTACTGTCAATAAAATTTTCATAATAAATTCATAGATTGTCATTGTACCAAAATAGTATAGTCCTGAAAGGCCATCATAGAACACTTGCTCTTCTTCAGAGTCTTATCAAGATTCCTAAAACTATTATGATACAGGATTTTTATCATAAATATGTTGGTAAGAAAGAATGGAAACAAAAAGAAAACAACAGAAATAAATGTAATGAGGAAAAGCTTAGAAAGGAAGCTGCATGCTGCATAACGAGAATCTGTAGACTCGGGCTGCATCTGTGGGTAGGCGCTGAGTGAAGTCGATATGGGAGCGTTTGCCACCATCGTTGGGGAGCGTTGCCGTTGGGAGCGTCTCAGAGGCTGTGGGATTTTCCCATTTGTTTGTATCACACTGAACTCCGCTCAGCAGGTGCTTGAAAGCAGTTGTCATTTCTGTCCACTCAGATGTCCTAGAGCAGGACTGAACCGGCCCAGGTTTTACACCTAGTCTTCTGTTCAGAGTTCCTTCCTCCCCTGCTCAGGGAACTCATCACTCTCATAAAACCCTAGTTACAGCTGCATTTACTTACTGTGTGGCTTGCTTTTACAGCTCTTCCAGACCTGTATTATCTTTTACAGAACCGGCAACGTATATATATCCCCATGTTCATGCTTGTTCTTATTTTTGCACTATGGGTCATATTGCTTACTTATCCAGTGCTGTCAGAGTGAATAGCTTTTTTTTATTTATTCCATTCTTACATTGTTGTGTTTTGGGTTATCTCTAACCTAAAATTCCTTGTCATTTGCAATGAAACCTTGCAAAATGCAAACAGTTTACTTAGAGGATTAGGGTTGATGTGAAGGATTAATGCAGAGCTAAGGAATCTCCCTGCAAGATATTTGGATCAAATCCAGCCCGCACAGGTTACCACAAGTTGTAGTGAGCAGGGAGAATACATGTTTTCATTGGTTTGGGGCATCTTTGTGCATAATCAGTCCACTCTTGAAATGGCTTTGCCTCAGTCAAGTTTGTAAGCTTCTAGGGCTGCAGCAATAAAGCCATGTTGTTTTGGCGTGAGCATTTGCACCAAGTGAATTTCATAGTTGGTGCCTACGCATTCATGGAAAAGGCACCTGGAAGAAGTGACTTCTGAACTAGGAATGTCTGTGTGCGTGTCCCGCCAAGCTGCGGAAACAAAGCCACGGGACTTACGTGTACTCTTGCAATTGGCACAGCTCAGCAGGCAAGTAGAGAACTTGTTTCTGATCCATTCCCAGAACTAAACTAGTTCTTTCCCAACCTTCTTGAATATTATTGGAAACACAGTAGTCAAGGCCATCATACACTATTTATAGATTCRCCACAGAAAAAGTTACCTGGACTGAATAGTCATTCAAGGCATGTGTAAGCTTATTGCCTGTACTTTATCCTCTTGTATACAGTAGTGCTGACTGGAGAGGTAAAAAATCCAATGTTTAACTGAGCAAGAACTAGCTCACAAGCACCTAAGAAACCTCCAGGGGATTGGGAAGGCTGAAACAGTGTGGGAAGAGCTACCTTAAAACCACTTTTGCAGGTGAAAAGGTCCTGGCCYCAAGTTCTTTGTGTTAAGCAGTTGCTTCCCCCAGCCGCTAGTATGAAACAGTAAATTTAATACCAAATATTGAGTTGCAGATGTCAGGCAGGGTAGTTTCAGATGGGCTATTCCAAGGATTAGAGATCAAGGATTAAACCCCCTTGCTGGGCCAGTTGTAGAACAGCCTATAGTGCCAATATGCTTCTCTGTTGATCCAAATCTTTGATATAAAAGTGAAAAAAATAAAGATGAGCTTGAAAAGATCTCTGCCTATATGCTTTACATTAAATCTGTGTTCTAATTTCCTATCAAGTGGATTTTTTGTAGCTTTGTAATCCTCCTTATTGTAAGATTAGGGCAGGATTATGGGGCTGTGTTACAGAGGCATCTACCTGAGTTTGCCTTGAAGAGAGTTGGTGGATACGGTCATGACTGCTCTGAAACGCTGGCTGGAGTGTGTTGAGGATCTGACCCAACTTTTGTATTTGGTGGTAATGCTCAAGTAGGCTTTAGTGGCTTTTGCTCTGCCTTGTAATTTCTTTGCAGCATAATAAAAAGCTCTTTAGAACATTGCTACATAGATTAATATAGAAAGTGCTTGTGATATTTCTATACACAGGGAGTTTAATACTTGGATGCAAGAGCAAATTGATTGGAGGCAATTCTGTGCTTCAGTACCCAGGAGTGAAAGGGATGATTACAACCACCTCTGGGATTTCTTCTCAGAAGTGAATCCTGAAAACACCCACACCCACCAAGTGTTGGGCACAGCGGAGTATTGTTCCCTTCTGACGTGGAATCACAGAAACTYACTTCACTTGGGGAGGTGGAAGGGACTGGGGGGAAAAGAGAAAACTCAAGAGACATTAATGCTTAATGTTTTTAATTCTGTAAAATGAACAACAACAAAAGGATATGGTTATGTGAGTGCCTCTGAGATTGTTTAAACCCTGGCATCTTGCTGTCAGACGAGATGCTAAAAGCCGGAGAAAGAAGAAACCGAGGGGCGTACTGGGTAAACTACTGCTGCTTCGCCTTTTAGCACCCCAGTGTGACTGAAGAGCGAAACAAATTTGGCGTGCATTGCTGCGGTCTCAGGGAAATGACTTGAGCCACCTTGAGCTGTTCGAGATGGGACCCTGCCTTGCAGCCAGGCAGGTATATGTCTCTTGTTTGTGGAGGGTTCTAGCTCCTGGGTAAGGGATGTATGACTTGCACCTTTGCTTCACTTAGCCTTTCCAGATTGCCCTCTTCTGCCCTGGCGGAGAATATGTCCCTGGCTGAGGGCTCTCGGGCAGACAGTTCAGCATCTCTCAGGGGTGGGGAGTATTTCCCGGAGGACCTTAACACCTGTTCAGCCAGCAGGGTTAACCCCACGCGAATGCTGAGGAGTATCGTACTTGTTATACAGATGAGAGCAGTGTCTGCATACGTACTTCGCAAAGGCACTCAGGGAGCACCGCTGCTTCTCTGCGGCAGAAACTTTGGGGCAGGAAAGTGTGACAGGATAATTTCAAGAGGAAAAAAAAAATCAGAAAAAAATCAGCTTGGAATCCTATGATTAGTTTGTTTCTATAAAATGTTTAAATGCAGGCTTCTGGTATTTTAAAACAGTAAATAGATAATATTGATATACATACCATAAAATAAAAGCAAAACAGGAAAATTGAAATGAAAATTCCTGGTCTTAACAAAATTAAACAATTTCACCTTTTCAGAGCGTGGCGTTGAAGCTTTTGTTGAAGCTGGTGTGCTTTGTTTATGTGAAGCTGCATTTCCAGCAGAAAAAAATTCTGCCGCTGTTTTTTGCCCTTCTTCGAGGCTGACGGATTGCTTTAATTTGCAGAGGGTTTGTGCTTAAAGTGCTCAGGTTGGTAGTATGTATCTGGTGGATACAGCTGTCAGTGGTCAGGGCAGTACAGTGCTGAGCCTCTGAGGCGGTTTTCCTGGAAGGGGACACGGGAGTAGTGGCTCCAGCACAGCTCCAGCACCGGCAAGGCTGTGGCAAAGGAACAGATGCTACCGTAGGTGAATGATAACGTGCTGTTCCAGGGGGTGGTGGTGAGCGTGCTACAGATGAACCGCGCTGAGCTCACTTAGGTGTGTGCTGGTTTGTACTGCTCCTTCCGTTGTGCCGTCTCTTCCAGGAGCTGCCCGTGTTGTTTCTCTTGCGGTAGAGCCCAGAACTAAGATCGGAGCTTCCTGCAAGTCTTTAAAAGCTGCAGGAGGCTTGGGAGGGAAGGAGCTTGTTGATTTACGGGTAACTGCTATGTAGAGAGGACCAGGTTTACCAGTAAAGGGTCTTCTGTGGGGTTAAGGTCTGCAGCTTGGCCCATTTACTCCGCAGAACTTCATGTCATTCACCTGGCAAGAGCCCTGGACATACAGAAGATAAAGCGATGCTGGTACTTGTTTTACAGTGAGCTAAGGATGAAGAGACTCAGCCTGTGGCCTAGAATGAGGTAGGGAATATTCAGTGTGAAGAACTGCTGATAGTTCTCTTCTCAGGGTTATTCCCTCTGTTTTTTTCTCCGTGAGTAAACAGAGAAGCACTAGTACTTGCATCACTCTGGTGCCCGACCCTGGAAAAGCACTCTCCCTAGCTGAGCCAAAAGCACCTTGCAAGAATAAAGGCATTTCTTTGGCCTCCTCATGCAAATTCTGCCATACTAGTACTTCAGTCTTTTTGTATTTGATGACTGTTGCAGACATTTTCATTTTATTTGAATGATGTAGGAGCCATATAGTGACAGATGCTTACCGCGGTGTTGCTGAAGAGCTACTGTACGCTAGGGCAGGCCCTAATGGATAGGTGTGCGTGTGTAGCAGGCAACGGGAGAATAGTGGACTTTTAAAAAATGTGCCATGCTGCTATGAATCAGCTTGATTCCAACTAGTTTAATTTAGAAAAAAGCCTCTTCAGCAAATGTAATTTTATGGCACTTCTCCCAGTTGGTCTCACTTGCCATTCAGATTTTGAAAGGCAGTGCAGGTCAGAAGTAGACCTCAACTTCTCAATATGAGGGTGGCTGTGATTCAGCTGTTGCAGCGTCAGGCGTCTTAGATGGAAACGATAGAACAGATTAGAAATCCAGAGCTGGGTTTTGGTTCCAGGCTGTATGTCAAGTACCTTTCAAACTGTATTTTAAAGTAAAGCAAAAGATGAGATCAAAAGGAACTCACTGCCAGCAACTCTTTAGGCCTAAAATTAAACCTGGTGGTTTGTTTAATTTGCAGTTGTGCACAAGCATGCCGGACTGCTGCTGTGCACTGAACCTCTGCTGTCACGAGCAGGCAGAATATTAAAATACAGCAATCCTGTATCAACTTCTGTGGCCACTTTGCTGCTGAAGTTTTTAAGTCCTTTACAGCCTGAGACTCATCAAGCCTCTCACCATTCCTGCAGCATAAACTCCAGATATTGAGCACTGCAAAACCCACTGCATACGTACAGCTGCCCCTCCTCAGTAAGCAGTGGCTGTTTAATGATTGTTCAGAGCATGACCAAAAATACGTAGAGGGTAAACTTTGGCAAGTCCAGCTCATTGCCCAGCACTTTCCCTGCCGAGCTGACAGCTCTGAAGGGAGGTGTGGACAGTGAAAACCTGTAGCACTGRCTCTTTTTGAGGAGGGTGACAAGCTGAAAAAGTTTGGAGCTGAGTGACAGCAGAGCTCTCCAGGGGGAAAGAGCTCTTGCTCAGGCTGAAGAAGATGGTTCTGTCACTCCTGTATTTTCCAGGTGACTTTATGAGGCTTGTCAACCTGAATAGTTCCCATTTAGGAACACAGTTTTGTTTCCTTGCTTTGGATTTGGGCATTGCCGTTCCTCGGTGAAAATCCGCCACTGAAATGCTTGGACCTACAGGTCTTCCCCAAAGGACCCTCCAGGCACTCCTGATCTGTCCTCCCCTGGTTCCCCTTGCTGCAATAAGCCATTGAGATCTTCAGAGCGAATCTCATAATACAAAGCTGGGTTAAGGCACAGATACTTTCTGTTGAATTAAAGAGCCTCTCTATGTTACTYCCAGCTTAATCATGCTGTTTTGATGAGTTTACCTTGCAAGGGGCCGTATGTCGTGTTTCCATTGTGGCCAGCTAAGCTTGCTTTGCTTTCCACTGATATTGTCCTATATTTAGTGTTTTGACTTCACGTGACCCTGACATTGTGTAGGGGGAGGAGGAGGAGGAAAAAATGTATTGCTGAAGGCTAATCCTATGCATAGCGCAGAGCCTGTGTCCGCTCTAGCCATCTTTTTTCATGGTAATACATTTTGTTAGCAATAAAAGGATTAATTCTAGAAATCAAGCTCTCTGATTATGATAAGCATAATAAATATCTTAGACAAATTGCTATCCTTTTAAGAATATTAGTAAACAAAGACCTTTGCTCTCCTTGGCTAGGCTTGAGTCTGCTGGTACATGCATTCATACCATCTGCACTGTGTGCTAATACAGCTCCTTGTTGTCTGGTCTTCCTGGGAATGCATTATATAGATTGCAGCTGGTTCAGAATGCAGCTGCCAGGGTCACGACTCACACTAAGATTAATCATTACGCCTGGGTTAGCTTCATTACTTTGACTACCCATTACATTTAGCAGAGATTATGAGATGTTGCTTTTAACTTACAAGGCTTGGGCTAACACCTACTAACCTCAGCGACATGCTTTTATGGTATGTTTCTCTTGGTAAGTCTCCTAGAGCACTAGGGAGTCTCCCTAGATGCTGTGCTTTCAGCTTTAGGCGAAAACCTTCCAGTGTTATGTGTATAAAGTGGCATAGTGTAGGATGCTTTCAAGTCTCTGCGTTCAGTTCTCTGATGTGGAATGATTTCCTCCCAGTATGTGCTGTCAATGCAGAACTTGTTGCTAGAGAAAAAAGTGTGATGAAGAGGAGGATGAAAACATCACCACACCATACATAATTAACGTTGTAATCTACCTAGTTCTCTGGATTTATGGCCATATAATTTGAGTGGTAGCCATCCAAAGACGTGTGGTTTCCTAGGAAGGAAATAGAGCTAGTGCGAGTACTTCCACTGCACATGAAACTAAGATCATGAAACAACATGACATTTCCCAACAGAAGTCTAAACATAAATTTAGCCAGCGGAAATGAACAAAAAAAAAGTCTATCTCTACCACATTCCCTGAAGCTGAGCCTATGAGGTCTTCTCAAGCATAAAGGGGAAAAAAGCCAAATGTATAAAAGACGTTTGAAGGACAAATGACTAGATGTGCCTGTGGTATTCCACAGCAGAGCTATGAAAAGGAAAGTTGAGGTTACCTTTTTATGTATGTATGGTTTGGGTTCCTGCCCCTAGGGTCATAACGAAGGCTGTTGTTGCTGAAGAAAAATGACTTCTCATGTATAGGGTAGAAAGTATGAAAGAATTTATTTACTTTATTTTGGGTGCTATAATTACATTATAATGTTATATAGGCTCCTACTTCACCAACTGCTCAGTCCTAACTATAGTGAGAAAATATGTAACAATAGCAGAGAGCCAGCGGATCTGACAGCTACTGATTTAAGAAAACCTCTCTTTATAAGGAGGGACATAAATTTTCCAGAGTTTTGTTTTGCACAGTATGGAGGATAGGGCTTGTTTCTCTGGTGAACAAGTTCTGCATTCTGATGGGCATTGCAGCCAGAGGTTAGCTGTGTGCCAATCTGGGAGAAGGTCAAACTTCTTTAAAAGTTTCCTGTAGCAATGGCCTGGATTTATCTCTCATTGAAATTAAGCACTTAGCTGAGGTGCTTGAGCTCGGGGTCTGCTCACTCTTGGCAGCTTCTTTGGTCAGTGATAGGAAGGACCCATCCTAGTGCCAGCAGCGGTGCTGCTTGGAGGCTACCAGGTCTYGTCTGCTGGTGTAACAGTGCAGAGAGCCCGGAATGGGTGGAAGAGCAGTGCTTTGGACCCCAGAAGCAAGCATGTGTGCTCGGTGCAAAACGAAGAGATCTGTGTGAAGCCCTGTTTGAAAGGAGTAGTTTGTTAAGCCCCCCTATCCTCTCACTGAAGACAGCGGGAGTCCTTTAGGCAGACTAAGAGATCTCTCTGGGCTCAGTTGTGGGGCTGCAGGGCCGCTCGGGGCTCAGARCTCAGCTGTGAAACCAGAGGCGAGCAGCATTTTAAGTGGCTGAGATCTTGCCTGGTTGGGGACTGATGTTCCTGCTGTGCCTCTGGGTTAACCCGAATGCGGAGCCCTGGGTGAAGGAGAGGAAGGAACGTCTCTGGGAGGTGAGGGTGTAGCAGAGCTATGCCCTCCCATGTTTTCTCAAGTGGTTGCTGCCAACTGAGAGAGCGTTTTTGAGAGAAAAGGGTCARAAATAGTACCACCAACCTGCTTGTTGAAGACTGCTAAATTCAGGAAGGGCAGCAGCCAGCTAAGGTGTAGGGCTTTAGTTGCAGGATAGGACTGCATGGACTCAATGACTTGGGGTCATTTCCATCCTGCATCCTATTATCTTATGTTTGATCTGTGTGTGTGTGTGTTTTTTTTTAATGGTCTCAAAATGACTTTGTGCATGACTAACAGTCATTTCCGGATTAGGATTACGTGGTAATCCTAAAAATTTGGAGAGGTCTTTGATAGCAACTTTGAAAATGCCATAGGCAACCTTTTTTTCATGCAATATGTCTGATCTTTTTATTTTTTATTTATTTATTTTTAACAAATACAATATTCACTTCGATTGCAGTCCTTCAATGCTTGCTGTATTTCTGGGTGCCCAATATTTCCTGTTTCCCTGTACTGACCACTGTGTTTTATGTRGTAATATAAAAGGGCCTTCTAATTTGAAAGGGAAACTGTCCTCATTTAGGAGCTACATCCTTATTTCCCAGTGTCTCACTCCAGCTTTAACCTCCAGAAGCCTGCGTTGCTCTYCCCGTGTTTGGTAGAAGATGCTTCAGTTGAACCCCTCCTTCCTGAAGAAATAGTAGTGGGGAGCATTCATACCAGTCATTTTTCGAGCTATCCTACATATATAGGTGGCTTACAGGTGGCTTTGTGTGCGGTTATTAATCTCCATGGAAATATGTGCTTAGTGTCAAGTCTAAACACAGAGGTAAGGAACAACCTAGACTGTTGCCTAAGGGATGCGTGGCGGAAGGCCATGCTGCAGCTCTGTCGTCTGTCAGCAGATTTCCGTGGGGTGAATCTTACGCTACTGCCAGTTCTTCTGATACCTGCCTGTAAACTTGAGATTTATGGAGTTGTGTGTTTCTGGGGTGATTTACAAGCCTCTGAACCTGAGAAATATGTTGGCAATAACTTGGGCTCCTTCTGTATGCTTGAASCTCCTTGTTGCTCTTTTGTAGGAGAGGAAGTTGCTTTTTCTTATTTGGCTGCACGTTAGTTTTGTTTTTAGCTCAGGTTCTTTACCCTCCTTCCCATTGTGCAGTCATAAATTAATAAAGCAATGGCTTTGCACAGCCAAGAAGCTGTGCACTTTGGCATGTTTTAATATGATAATTTTGAAGTAGGAAGAAAGGATGCTGTTTATTAGATGATGTTTCTTTAAATCCCTGAAGATTCGGATTTTCAGCTTAGTCCTCACCGGACTTCTTTGTAGGTCACTTATGTGTGATACCCTGATTGCACCCATGATTTGGAGATGTCTGTGTTCAAGTGACCTAAATTGTAATGGGGGAGGRAGGGAAAGGGGGAGGCAGGGAAGGACTGGGGGAATGGTGGGAACCAGTCTGAAAACTCAACAAAATACAGTGTGGCTTTCTGGAGAAATCAGTTCAGCCATTGGACCTGTTTAATAACTATTCAGAATATAAACGAATAGATCAATTTAGGCAGGAAATACAGGTCATGCATCAGCTAACTAARACTGTGGGCAGAGGTGAAAATGCAATTAGAGGCATGGCTCTGGAGGTAAAAGAGGCTTGACAATGCGATGTCTGGCATGGTACGATCCAGTAAATGAACTTAAATTGGCTGCATTGATGCAAAGTTTTTCCAAGAGTGAAGGAATGTTCTGGAAGTGAAGGTCCCATYAGAGAAGTGCTATGCCTTTATTAACATTATGCAGCTGCAATAATCTTAATAGAGCAATCCAGTGTTCTTCCCAAAGGAAGACCTTAGCTCATTTATTAATTGCCTTTCTAGTAGTTACGAGTCCATCGGATCTTGGATATGTCTGCAGAGTGAAGATTTTGATACTGCAGTTTYAATACAACATACTGGTAGCTGGGTCCTCTGCAAGGGTCTGTGCTCAGTGACTTGCCTCTTGCTTCAYTACTAGCTTCACTCTTGACTGTGTAGATATTCAGACCAAACTGGAGCCTGAATTAGTCACCTGTTACAGTGTGCAAAGCAAGTGGTGGCTTCTTTCGAATGCCGCTGTTTTCGAAGTGGCGTTTGAGTGTACCAGCATGGGGATGCGTGAGACATTAGCATGTTGTTTGCATCTCTGGTGCTTCATCTGCTTAGAGAGTGAGGCAGCGATGAGCAGGGTGAGACAGCAAAGCAGGCATGGTTGTGGAAAGCTTCCTTCCTGGACCCTGAGAGGTGCAAGGGCTGGCTGCGGTACTGAACGCCGCTCTGTACGCTCTTCTCTCACCTCTGCTACCTTGCTATGCTCTTAGCAGGAAAAAGTGTGATTTCCCCCAGACTCCTTGGTTAGGAAAAAAAAAAAAAAGAAAAGAAAAGAAAGCAAAAAAGCCTAAACATGAAATATGAAACATAGATTGTTTTACTAATTCTAAGTGATGCTTGTTGGGGAAGATCTAGCTTTTCAGTTGGTGCAAAGWAGTACGTAGTAAAACTACACTAGTTTCTTTACTGTATGGAGYTGCCGTGGTGGGAACACGGTTGTGTTGCCTGGGGGCTGGTTCCAGGAGAAGTCCTCATGTTCCTGCGCCAATCGGTGGAGGGCCAGGACGCGCAGGAGGTGTGAGTGGAGGGCGTTCGTACCTTGTGCACAGACAGACAAGCCGCCTCTCCTTGTTGGTACGATGCCTCCCCTTATCGCAGTCGAGTGAGGTACCTTGGGGGTGAAGTGACTTGAGATCTGTAGGAYTGCATGCTCTGGATTGATGTCTAGGGTGCTCTGTGCCAGGCATGAAGCTTTTTGGCTTCTAATCTCAGTCTCCTCCGTCTTTTCCCCCTGCCCCCTTCTACTTCAGCAGGGAATTTGGATACCCATAGCAGAGGATACAATACCACCCAGCTAATTCTCTGGAGCATAGCTATTGCACAGCTTCCTGCTCGGGAGCTGAATGTATGGCTTATGCCCTGAAGCAAACTGTATAATGCTCAGAGAACAGAGACTGCTTCTCTTCTCTTCCCCCCCCTCTTTTTTTTTTCTCGTATGTGTCTCTTTTTTTCTTTGCTGCTGGAATAAATTACCGTGTCCGAGTGCCATGATTTGGACTTATCCCTAGATGGGCATCACCAGTAACATGCATTGAGCAAATAACATTGACTTGAAAAGATGCCTCTTGCAGATTCTGTGGCTTTGCTACAGATGGAAAAATAACAGCATTTGGGGACTTGCAATGTATTATTTTTTTCTAAGATTAACCCCACCGATGCTTGCTTCTCTGCGTCCTTCAGCATGATTTTTGTAGATCATGCGATGCTGCCCTTTAGCCATATGGCCCCGTTAAAAGGTCTACGAAGCCTAATAATGGCCTACAAAGTCAGTGTACACAGGGTGAATAATTCAAAAGAAAAATAAAATGGTTTCATCTCTAATATTCCTTTATGTCTTTTCCAGGAAAGAATGCTATTCTTTGTGTTTATTTGTGGTTGACACAATACCTCTGGATCTATGTACAATATTCAGTATAAACATACGGTGCTTTTGAGTTGTGGTTATGACCTCCTGTGTCCAGCTGTTTAACTTCCTCAAGAAATTTCTCTTGGGCCAAAACGCGAAGTGTATTCTGTGAAATCCAAGAGGGACAGATGCAGACCTAGAAGAACTGTTACCCAGTTGACCAAAAGAACTGGGTAAAATCATCTTATTTTCTTCYTAAACTGAGATTGCAGTATTTACATCGCTGTAGAATGAATGAAGCTAGGAAATTAAACTTGAGGGACTCTTATGGAATGAAAGCTTCCTACTGTTTACAGCTCTGCAATGCTGTTAATATTGTAGGAATTGTCGGTTGCTGAGGGAAGTGTTTTTGGGTTCATCATTTAGATTTTTTTTTTTCTTTCTTCAGTTGGAAAAAAAGAATAGCCATCTGCAAAATAAGTTTATTTTTTTCCTTACACACCCATACACAGGGTGATAAGATCTCTTATCCCCCTTCAAAGTATATTTATGGGGCCTTTCAGTGCTGTGAGGGCAGAGTACATAATCATCAGCATAAAAGGGGGGAAAAATGCCTTCTGAAACATCTGTAATTGCCAGGAGAAATAAAGGAAAATGTCTGTACTGTCGATGATGCACATAGGTTTAGTTGCCATGAGTAGGATTAAGTCAAAAGTTGGCCTGGGTTCAAGTTGCAGCAGCATTAATCGCCTATATCTCTGTTAGTGCTTATTAAAGAAGCAATGTTGCTGGCATGAACAGGTGACCAGTAGTTCTATTTTCAGTGTTAAAATTACATAAAATATATTTTTTTCAGAATTGGTTACAGAATTCCCACCATGGAAGAAGTGRTGTGGTATGCTTCACTTAACAGCAGAATAGCATTAGTTTCTTGAGCTTCCTAACTTTTATTTTATTTTTTTTCCTGGAAATACATATAGATTCTCTTTGACTTTTTGCTTTAATTTAACGAGCTTGCTTTTATCTTGATTTTGAAGAATTTACAATGAYGGACGGGCATATTGTGCAGAAGGGTTAAAGTAAGAAAAGCATGGTAGAAAGTTTTAAGCTCTCAAGTACTTTTTTTGTAAAACTTGTATTACCATTCTCAAAAAAAAAAAAAATAGTTGAGTTGCTTAAGAGGTTTTAGATCAGCTGGCTGATCAATCTCAAGTATTAGTAACACTATATTAGAAAGACTTATGCTACACTTCTAGGCCTTGTTACTATGATGTCCATTTATCGATACTAATACTTGGTCATATACAACAGATTGTTTGAGGAGTTATTCTTGACGCATGTTGTTCATATATATTATATGGCTTGATCTTGCAAACCTTTACTCTTGAGGATAGTCAGTCGTCTTCAAAGATCTGGAAGAACAGCCCATATGCAATACAACCTTGATTATCCAAATGTCAAGGGAGACATTGAATAAGTCCATATAATCGGCATTTTGAATAATGAGGAAATTTTCATTGCAATTAATAGATGTCAGGGGACATGACCATCTTCCAGACGACAGGGAGTTTTCAGAAAATTTAGGTTTTGATGGCAGWCTTTCTAATGTATGTGCTACTAACAGACTGAAATTGCAGGACATTTGAAATGTACCTCTATATCCTTTAATAGCCCTTCCTCTGAAATTCTAGATTAGCCTGAGCTCTATTTACTATGGTATTGGCATCACCAGTCAAATTTTTGCTAGCACTTAGCCTAATGTTGCGGTAATTCTGCTATTAAGAATTAGATGCAAGGGATGCAGCATTAGCTCAATATTGTAATCTTCTGAAATGAAATATTATTTTGWAATACATCAATGGCAAATTTGGAATCTAGTTCTAACAAAAAAAATCTGTAAAAGACAAGAAGTAAATTAAGGGCGAACTCTGGGAGGTAACAAGAAAGAGACAAATCCAGACTCCTTAGTATGAATTTGAAAGTACCCCAGGGAGCATCAGTTTGTGTCAGAATGACTTTTTGATTTTTTTTTTTTTTTTTGGTTGGATTTGGTCAGTCAAAGATATTTTGAGGCCAAAATTCCTGTTTTGGACTCCTGGATGTCCCTACGCAGCCAACAGAAGGTGCTGTGGCGGGAGGCACTGATTTCCGCCCTCCCCAGATGGCTGCACACGAGCACCCAGGGATGCATATGGCTCTGCCGGCTCCCTGGGCAGAGAGCACCGACGGTGCCTCTGATTGCCAGTCCGCAGGTCTGCTTCGCGCTGCGTAATCCGAGTTTATCTTTAGTAGCTCAACGGAGCAATACGGTCTTACCGGTTTCTTCAGTGTTGATAAGTGGCAGAAGCAGAGTTGTGACAGTCGCAACTGATAGCATGCTTAGGGTGTTTGGACTTTGGTTCTGAATCAAAATACTAATGTTTGTAGGAAGCTGAACCTGGTTCATCAATTTATTTCTGCACAGAGATGAGCAATCACTGGTTTCCTAGGAAACAYGGGTCTGTGCATATGCAGCTCAGAATGTGCGCCCTAATGTTTTCTTTCGTGTTGATAGAGTAGAAAGTTTGTCCGAAGAGATCCGATATGCTTAAAACAGAAGGGAAAATAAATTTGGAAAGTTGCACTGTTGAAAAAAAAAGGAGATAGTGGTGATATTGCCAAAAATCGTAAGGATAAGGCAGAAGTAATTCATGAAAATAGAGAAAATGTCCTTTCTGTTTCTCTCATCTGTGAATCTGGAGATTTTTATAGTTGCAGAGCCATCTGCTATTTTTCATTTATTGTGCAACTTTGCTACCTCACTGTCATCTGCTTGTTAATCTTCCCCCTTTTAGGTCTCCTTCTGAAATACTCAACCTCTGAGCATCTGTCAAATAGCTTGCATTGTTTTTGAAACAATAGTATGATGTATAAAGACTTTAGTAAGTAATTTGCACAACGGCTGTATTATTCAGCAAAAGCTTAGCCATTCGTGAATAAGATGCTCACCTCATGCTTGCCAGTAAACCACTTCCAGCACACCCTAGTTCTTTGTATATCTCCCCGAAAGAGTAAATGAAACATAMCTTGTGGAGGCGGTGCAAAAAAACGTGGTCTCAAAACATGGCTTGGACTGCAGGGCAGCCTTCGGGACCRTTCTGGTTTGAGCAGTGGGTTTGGGCTGTGATTGCCAGAAGACGACTGAGGATTATTAGCACAGATCACTGACCTCAGTGGGAGTCTTACCGTTGACTCAAATGGCTGAGACTTGGACGAGGGTCAAGGACTTTTGGAAACTAGACCTAGGCTTAATATGCCTTCAGACGTAGCCCACTCTGTTGTAGCCTGCCCCCTACACTGGCATTGCTGAGACAAGAAAAAAAAAAAAAAAAAAAAAAAAGAAAAAGAAAAGAAAAGAGAGAAAAACACCTGCAAAAATGCCACAAACCCCGCATTAACTAATAACCACCTTCCTGACCCAGGCGTGGAATTCCCCAGATCCAGTGTTCAGATGGGTTGTTCTTGATTATTTGTGGTTAACAACCACCACCACCACCACCACCGCCGCCACCGCCGCAACAACAGAACGAATCTAGCTGAAACAT
Source organism: Rhea americana (assembly GCF_003343005.1). NCBI lineage: Eukaryota > Metazoa > Chordata > Aves > Rheiformes > Rheidae > Rhea > Rhea americana. The sequence continues at coordinate 425,019 of NW_028186397.1, read as the reverse complement.
GGGGTTCCTGGCAGCTGGGTCTGGAGGAGGCTGTGCCTCAGCCATACCTTATACCTTTCCTTTGGGGCCTTCTTCTAATGGCAGGCCATCTGACATGACTGAAACYGCGTTACCCAAAAATGGATTCTGCTTGCCAGATTCATGCAGTCCCTAACATGTTCTCCCTCACAGTTCAGCCTCAGGGTTTTGCTCAAGCTCCGGGTGAAGAGCCTGGGCTTTGGGTTCAAATTCCTGCTTCGTGGCCTGGCAGGAGCGCAGAGGCAGCTGGTGAAGCCCCAGGCGCTGGGGGAGCCATGGCCACCTCTACTGCGAGCTGCTGCTGGAAGTAGGTACTTGCAGGTTTGAGGGACCAGGTCCTCTCCTGCCAGGTGCCTATCAGGATATTGCTACCTGCGTGAGGCTTATGGATAACTTTGTTGCTGCTACCCTGAGGCTCACTGATATGGTTTTTCTTTTTTCTTTTTTTTTTTTTTTTTTTTTTTTTTTTTTGTTTTTTTTTTTTTTTTTTTTTGCAGGCATTGATTTCACTTTGCCTTCTTTAGGTAAATCTCAGTAGCAGTGGATGATTCAGCTCAAATTGTTTTCTTTGGGGACTAATCATTCTGTCTTGATCTACTCTCCTAAATTTAGAGGTTAATCTCTGCAGGCTTCTTCTAGGGGAGGCTGAAGCTTCCACTCCGAAACCTGCTCTGAGAGGACCAACCCTAGGCATTTTGAATCACGCTCTGTCTGCGCCTTTTTCTCTCTTGATTATGTATGGGACTAAGGAGACTGTATTTCTAATTTAGGCGGTTACAGATGAGGTACCACAAGATGGATGAGCTGATCTAATAGCCTGCTGATACTTCCTGGCCATGTGTTCCTGCTGTTTCTCTTGCTTCAGCTTGGGTGCTTGTGCTAAAACAGCAGGAAGCAAGCCCAGCAAGGCAAATGGAGCAGAGGCACCCTGAGCCCTCCGGCTAGGGTGAGCAGACCGGACCCGATGGCAGAAGAAGGGTCCTCCTATGTCCTATAGGGTAGGAACACTAGTCAGTGACTGTCATCCTCGGTTTTCTCCTGGGCTAGGACTTCTCCTTTAGCTTAGGCTAAGATCTGTGAAGTCTTGTTATTGCTGTTCTAATAGCCGTGGCACCAAGATTTCGGTTTGCACCCCTAATGCTCCTGAGGCCTCTATATGCAGCCTAGGGGCCAACAGAAACAGAATAGCATCGGCAAAACTCCCGTGATAGGAATGAGGATGTGTCTCTTTTGTAGGAACGCATCTGAGTTCCTGAGGAACAGTCAAAACACATCATTGCTCTTTTCTAGAAGGAGACATCAGTTAGATGTGCTGCTGGTCTGAGAGGAGGAGAAAAAGCATTGCTGCCCATAGATAGCCTCTTAAAATCATCCTGATGATAGTTACGGTCAGTTACTGTCAGTTATGGTCAGTTAAATCCAATAATAAAGTTAATAAAATGGAAGCCCCTCAATAAAGTCAATTCTAAGGTGTGCCTCTTGCCTAATATGTAGAAACCAAACCCATGCAGCAGAAAGACTAGCGCTGCACCTCTGACCTGGCACCTTCCCCAATTAGCAGTAATTAATAGCAGGTGGAAAAGCAGGATTTTTTGTGGAAGAGCAAGTGTATTGGATTGAAACTTTTCTCTCTGCCCCTCACAGCAGTAGTCTGACTCAGTATTTTCCACCTCTTGAGTCTAAAAAGTGGCTGGTGTGGTGAGAGAGCCAGGACCTGGGCAACTGCAAAAATGTTCAGAGGGGAGAGTCAGAGCAGCAGTAAAGTTCTGTTCATCCGAAGAAGCGATTTAATCTTTTCCATGCCTGTTTGTGATGTGTGAATTGGAGGACTGAGCTGCATAGGTGAAGCAGAACAAGGAAGGGTAAGTAACAACCTCAGCCTGGAGGTCCAACCGGAGAACTCTATGTTGGGCCAGAAAGGAAGAGTTTGAACTCTGCAATCAATATTTCAGACTTCAAATGAAGTGAGTGATTTTGCAGGTTATCCTCTTGTTTGACCAAACTAGCATGTATGCATATGGCTCAGCAGGGAATGAATCATGCTATGGATTAATTCTGAGCTGTGCAGTTAGGTTTTGACAAATCCATTGAGTCCCATGCTGTGGAATGTGTGGACAAGGTTCAAGTTTGTACTGATGAAAATGGAAACCTGTTGCTATACTGAGTTCACAGTTTGTTTTCACATGTGGTGTGTTGTCTATCTGGTATGTCTATTTTATTTATAGCTATATAAATATATTAAAAAAAARCTGGTTGACGATTTTCACATCAATATTGTGTTTTCAACATAAAATGGCTTTCTGGTCAGCAGAAGCTGTTGGCAAGATTTTTTTCATTTTCATCTAAAATGTTTGGYTTTAATGAAATATTGGGAAGTGAAGACCTGGAGGTGGGTTTTTCTTTTTTCCCTGTAAAATCATGAAGAACGTGATGAATTTGTTAACAAATTGTTTTTTGTTTAAAAAAACAGTTTGAGTGAAAGTATGTCGCAGCTGGCTGCAGTATACATGCTCATGCATTATATACGTGTTGTTATGCATTTTGTCTGTTGAGAGCCTCGAAAGGAAGTCCTTTGGCAATAGGAGGGAAAGCTAGATTTGCAAAGAGGCTAGTGGGTTGTGGGTTTTTTTGTTTTGTTTTTTTTGTTTTGTTTTTTTGTTTTTTTTAAGATTATGGATTAATAAACCTCTACCCTAGTAAAGCTGCCAATAGTTTGATTAGATCTGGCAGCTTCTCTTTGAAACTCTGAATTCCAATTCTAACTGGTGTTCCCTGTTTACGTAGAGAAAGCAGGGGGGTTACTTCACAGTGTTTGCTCTGAAGCGGATGCACTGACAGGCGGGCGTTTGTTCACGTTCTTTTTTAAATTTTTTTTTATTAACTAGAATAAGCAGTTAAATAACCAGGATTAAGCCATCAGATCACGACAGAGTAACATCAGCTGCAGGGACTGAGGTGGAAAGGATTCCAGATGTGATTAGGTGAATACCTGCCCTGTAGGGGAATTTTCACTAGTAAGGTGAATGTGTCTTGGGCCATTTAAGGCAGGTATCCCAAATCTTCATTTTCCAAAGATGTTGCAAATCCCTGATGCTGTATTCCAGACCTGAGCCAATATTGTCTCCTTGATGAAAATAAACGCTTTTGCCAGAACATACAACATTCTGCTATTGCTGTGAATAGTTTCAGGTTTTTTATAAATGCAAAGGAGTGTTTATAGCATAGTGGTGGAAGGATGGTCCCTTTGGAGAGGGAGAGGAGATGAGTGAGGGAAAAGCTAATGTTGGAGAGCTCTGCTGAAGCCCCGTTCAGGGGGCAATGGCAAAAATTCCCTGGTTTTAGTGGGAGCAAAAAAATGATCATGAAGTTAAACATTACCTCTTTCAATATAAGTGAAGAGATGTTTAAGTATGTTTTACGTGATTGGCTTTGTTCACATACAAGTATGTGTTTGGGGTATGGGAGACTATGAAAAATAAGTATAAAAATGATTTTTTTTGATTAAAACCATCTATTTTCTATTAGTCTATTTAGAAATCCAAATAATATAATAATCTTGCTGGAGTACAACATAGGAAAGTTCATCCTGTAAGGAGCTGGCAATTTCTCTTTCACTRTTTCAGGACAAATGCTGAGAGTGAATTTTTTCTCCATTATTAACCACTTCAGACTGTCTTTACAAAAGTGTCCAGGTGCCAAAATAACTCTGTAAAATCTGGCCCTGGAGCACTGCAATAAACTTTCCCCAAATGCTGCATTCAAATAGTTTTCCAATCTGTGTGATTGGAGAGAGATTACAGAGAGACCTCACATATCTGTCTGTAAAAAGCTCTGCTGTCTGTCCCGTCGTTGTGTAAGAAAGATGAAACGGATGTAGGGTACCAAGCTAATATTGGTGAAGAAATAAAATGTCAACTTGGAGTAGATAATAATAATCTTAAAATCGTTCCTCACTGATTGGGCTTAAGCACTCAGGCTAGTAGTGCAAATGTGCTTAAACATCTTTGAAGGTGGCATCACAAGCGTAAGGCTTGCAGGGGGGTAAATGTAAAGGTGATTTTTTTGTGTCCAAAGCTTCTGGAAGCATCAAAACTGGCAAATTTTCACCTTTTCACTTCATTAAATTAAGCAGGGTTGAGCAAATAAGTAAAGGTTGCATTGGTATAGCTTGCAATCCAGCAGGCCTGGAGAAACATGTAGAGGAGAGCAGAGGACGATGCATGTTAGAACAACCTCGGTCTACTCCTGTTTCGGTGGAGGCCCTTTTTCTCCTCGAAGTTTGCGTAGAAGACATTGAACCTTAATGTAAATTTGTTTATTTTCCCCTGTGATGTAGAGGAGTCATTTCAGTTACTTGTTGAACCACTCACTGAAGTCCAGAGTTTCTAAGATATGGTACTGTATCCAGATGTTCTTCCTTTTAAAAAACAAACAAAAACCCCTTGTGTAGTCCTGGAAGTCAATGGAAGAAATCTTGCCTCTTGATTCTTAAGAGGTCCAATCGCTGCTGAAGTTTTTCATTTGTTTTTGCTGCTCTTTGTGTGTTCATCCGTGATCCAAAGCTTGCTGAAGTCTGTTTTTCTGCAAATTTTTATGAGCTTTTTGTTAGCGCTTTAAGAAAACTTATTTTGACTTCTGTTATGGAGAGGCTTGCAAGGCTGATCTGGGATTAAATGAAGTTGTGGAAAGCGCTTTACTTCTGTCACCTTCAACTTCTCAACCCTCACTTCCAAAATTGTTCCCTGCTACACAGCGTGTCTGGCCGTTTTTCCTTAACGAAGAGGTAACACTCCTCTAGTGGAAAGCCGAGATCATAGCTAAGATGATGGAGCAATTTTACCCATCGGGGATTACGTAGAGGAGCTCAGTGGGCTCGGGAAGTAGGATTGCAGAGCAAAAACGGGAATGTGTCAGAAAGAGAGGACTACCTTGGTGGACGTGCTCAGGAAAACCCTAAGAGCGAGGCGCAGCACTAGTCAACTTGACTGACTTTCAAAATAACCGTGGCCCTCAGAAATCCCCTCCGTGCTTTTAAAAAATGTAACCCTGTTGCTGCGAGTCCTCTGAAAGCGTTTTGGCAGCAGGCAGGGTATTTCGGGGCTGGGCCAGCCGCGGGCAGAAACGAAGGGCTCGCCGCAGGTGGCAAGCAAGTATTTTTACAGGGAAGAGGCCAACAACTTAAAGGTGACGCAACTTGTGTGGAGCAAAACAAAATACCTCCCAGCCAAGCCAGACCTCGTCTGTTCGTTTGCTCTTGCAAATGAGCAAGGCAGTGTTTATGTATATGCATTTGAAGGCTCATATAGGAAATTAATTTTGGAAGTGGTACAAGCTACAGCTAATTTGTCTGTAGTTTGCTTTTTGCCTGTGCGTTTTCACCCAAGTATTTTGGAGACTAGAATGCCCCTAGGCCTTGCAGAAGACTAAGTGGCTCTGGTGACACACGAGATCGCGACGGTAATGAGGTAGTCTCTCTTTTCCTGTCTGACTCTATTTCTAGTGCTTCCAAAACAAATATTTAGGTTAAGAAAGCAAACAAAAACCCCAGTTCTGAGCCCATTGGTAAAGTCACCTCTTTCATATTTTTATTACTGTTTTAATAACAATGTTCCCCACGCCTGTGGCTTTAATGAGGCTTGGAAAAAAAATGTAGGAAAATATCAATATACTTTTTAGTCTGAATATAAAAGCATTTTGTTTTTCTTAATTGGTGTGGAGCCTGTTGACACTGATGAGTCCTTCCAGTAAGTTTTGGATGAGGCCCCAAGTTGCTTAGTTTTCAGAGGTATGAAGAGAGCGAAAGAGGGAGCAGAAGTTTTCCTCTTTAGGCAGAGCAGAAACACCCCAAAATGTGAAAAATTCAGCTTTGTAATCAACTGCAGTTTCATCTGCTCTTTTCTCTTAACTCTACTTGTTTGGATACTTGAGAAGAAATAACAAAGTCTTTTCCTTATTGTTATCAATGTCTTGGATTAAATTATATAAGCAGTTGTTGACCATAATTGATGGAAATAATCAACCAAGCAGTGATGACTTTGAAACAAAAGTAAAAAGGTATCACTTGTTTTAATGGCGTTGTCCTTAAAGCCTTAGGTATGATTGTCCTGTCCCCCCTGCAACTGAGATAAAAATGGATGCTTTTGCCTCAAAACAGAGGCCGAASTACCAAATTGTTGAACAGATTTCTCCCTTGAAAATGCCACTGCCACTTGAAAATGCCATGTGTGCAACGCAGCTGTCTGACTTCTCAGGATTACAAAGAAACAAGACCACGTGAAGCCTAAAAACAAGCTTGTAACTTGATGTGTAAAATTTCAATGTTTATTTCAAATGTTTTGAGACTTTCCTTTGCTGTAAAGTTATGTTTGCTTGCAAAAACTCCCACCCTTCAAGTGATCATATTGAATTTTGTAGCTTTTGTCATCACCTCTGTTCACACGCTCTTCCACGAGTCTGAATAATGCAGTATGTTTTTAGTGTCAGACATTTTCCTGCTTTTGAGTCTTTTATCTACTTTTTTTTTCCTACCACATAATTTTATTTTTACCCTTTTTTGACATCCTTTGTAGAGAGGCTCTTTTTGTTTGCTTTTTGCCATCGCCTCCTCAGATGTGGGCTTCTGAGGTTCCCACTCTGAACTGCCACTGAGACATGTGCTTTTAACACATTCTTTTTATCATTAAAACAATCCTTCATGGCTAATTCAGTAAAGGGGAGGAAGTGACCGGCTGCTGTTGGTGTTGATGAATATGATAACTTTATCAGTTTGTCATCTGGCATTACCATAGTCCTCTTCTTCAGCTGGTGTTCATTTGAGTTTATGGTCTTACAGAAGTATCAATATGTGATGGTTTTACTCAAGTTTGGCCAGAAGAGATTTTTTTTCAGTAGAATAATAAGTTGTCTTTGTTTCAGCTCTGTGTGTATTGCAATACCAGCTTGTGATGTCGTGATGAAAATTCCACAGTCCAAACAGATTTGGTTCAGATCAGTGGTTGCAGAGCAAACCTCCAAGGAATATTTATGAACAGATGACACCCTTCCCAGAATCAGATCAGCACATAAGGAGGCCTTTTGCTCTTGGAGGTGCTGTTTTTATAGAGTGAGATATAGATGCATTTAATACTCATATCCTCTAGTCAGTAGGAGTCAGAATTTCAGAGGATTTGAGCCTTGGCTGTGACATTTCCCAAAGAACATTGCACAGTACTCAGGTCCTGTCTTAAGCTAGAGTTGACATCCCAGCCTCAGTTAGAGTGGTGTTGAGAGGCATTAGACAGCTGCTGTGTTCCAGACCAGAGCTGCTCTTCTCAGTAATGTCAGCAATTTAGCCTAATGCTTTCAGATCAAAAAGAAAGCACAAAAAATAATCAGTGCACTGTAAGACATAATCAGCATGCATCTTTTAATATTAATAAATATTAAAACTTTTTTCTCTCCTCTTCTAGGTCTTAGGTGGCCCTGCTGGAAAGGGGAAATTTGAAAGTTACCATCTTTCTAACAAATTTTCCAACTGCTGTTGCTAGCAAGACAAGACAGCATAGGCCCTTGCTCCGATCTGACCAGTACTGACTCTGGAAAGGTTTTTCTGATATATTCAACATCATCTTACCCTGGTTAAGGCCCTGTGGGTTCACTGAAGAAGCAAGGAGTAATTACTGCTGTGCGAGATGGAGGAATGCTGCAGGGGGTCTTCACGGGCCTTGCTTTAAGCATTTGAACAGACCTAAGTAGGCTGCCAGGCTCTGTGCGGTCAGAGGAGCGTGGGAGAAGGCTTTTCTGTGTGGCGGTGAGAAGTGTGGTGCAGTGAGCTGCCCAGTTTGGCACCTGTCAGTGTACAGAGCCAGGTCCTCTGTATAAATCTGTTAGGTCTCAAACTGTGCCAGGATGCAAGACCTCAAGAATGTACAATGTATAACTTCGTAGTGTGTTTAGCTCAACCACGCTCATCTTTACGGGTTATCTCCAGAAAATGATTCAGTCGTCAGCATAGACGAGTGCTGCACTTGTCTGTGCTCTTTGGCATTGCCTGCGGGTGAGAAGGGTCTTAGGGTAACCACTGCTGTTCAGTTGGCTTTGTGGCTCTGGTGAGAACCAGGTCCAGTGTGCAGCACCCTTTCTGTGTATTGCCTCTTTCCCCTGCACCCCCATTCCTCCTCCTCCTCCTTTCAACCCATGAGATGAAAACTGGTCTCCACTTCGATTATCAGAATTCTAGGGAGGGGACAGGGTAAACCGTGTTGGCTTTGTGTGTGTATTTTAGTAAAGTCTGAATGTGAGCTATATGCAAGTGCAGCAAACATTAATTGCCAATACAAGTGTTCTTGAGTACAGTGGGAAATGAAGTTTTGTCTTCATTAATGCTAGCTCCTCTGCTTTCGTATGGAGAGTAGAAAAGGGCCTGGAGGAGGACAGAGGTAGTATCCTTGAGAGATCTGTCATGTGCAAGCATTGTGCATCCAACTGCCCGCTTTTTCTTGTGGCCGAGATGATTCTCATCTCACCGCATGTGCCCATCTAAATGCAACGGAACTCCTTTCTGGGCCATGCTTTTCTGGGACAGAAGAGAAGTTGGTTGTCAGAACTTGGCCAGTCTTAGGTCTTAGTACAGCCTCCAAAGAAGGGGGGAGGGGGAGTGAGGAGGCTGAGCCTGCAAGAGGTGCTTTCTGGTGACCCACAGAGGGTCTCTGATTATGTTGTCAGGGCCTGCCCAGTCTCGTGAAGAATGACTTTTTGATCATTTCTTCACAAAACTGAAGAAAAGCAGCAGACTGGGCTGTGCAAGCTATCTCAAATGAAAGAGTAAAAGCCCCCTGCAGAAGAAGGAAAAGAAAGGGCACAGAACCAAAACATTGCAGAACCTGTACTTGATTCCTGCTTGCRTTGCACTGATGATGTAGCTCTTTTCCAACCCAGTACCTACAATAAGAACATCTCCATTATTCTCTTCCAAGACAACTAAAAGATGGAGGAGTGATACAAGGCTGAGAGTTGAAGGAGTGTGGTCGAAAGTTAATCACAGGCTGTGTTAGAATGTGAATTTATACCTGTCATCTACTTAAGGGTATTTAGCTATAGAGAGTATCTTTGCTGCCAAATATCTGTTGTCTTGTAAATGCGAGGTAACTTACTACAAATACCCATGAGGTAAGAGCATGCATATAGACAGGTTTGCAGCTTAGCTTGGCTAGTGGTAACTCGTACCCCTTCTTCTGTACCGAGATATGAAATGGATTTATTCCAGCTAAAAGGTGCAGATTGAAATGAAAAACTTCTTGTTCATTAATTTTCAGTGAATTTGAGTAATTATAGTGTAAGTAGGCAAAATACCAAATGTGACTTCATCTTTGTTTATAATTCTGAAGAGTTTACACGTTTTCAAGAAAGACTTGCATGAAAACTACAGATAASTAAATAAACAGAGTGCATATGTGATTGATGTTTTAAAAATAGTAAATGCTTCCCATTTGTAACATTCCTGAAACAGACTGGCCAGGCAGGCCATGTTTTTCTTCCTGCTTTACAAAGCTGTCTGTGTTTTGTTTATTTACTGTACAATTTTTTTAATGTTCAATGCCTCCTTTTAGTTTAATCCACAGGAGAATTTTGGTCACTGGCAAGATCATTAAGTGGTATTAAAAGGTGCTTAATTAAATGTTTATAACAAAATATCTCTGATAAATTATTGTATGTGTAATTAAAAGGAATGAACAGGTTGAATAATGACAAAGTATAAAATGAAATTACCTGTATGAGTGAGACCAAATGTAATAACGTTAAGAAAAGGACGTGCGTAGGCAGGTTTTTACTTTTTCAAGATGCTGCAGCTTACAAGTAGCAATGCAATAGGCCTGTCCTGTGACCTGGAGTGTATTTAATGTTACTTAATATTGTCTGCTCACCGTTGTTCTCATCTGTTGCTGCTCAACTTGTACTATGTCCAGAGCAGTGAAAAACTGGCTAGCATTTYTGGAGATTATAATCCTGACAGAGATGCACTGGCCCTAAGGAGCTGGCAGCGAGGCACAGTCCTTGCTCGTAATGTCCCCGCAGTAGGGCCCGAGGGGGGGTTGCTCCTTGAGAAATGAGGAGTCTAGAGAGGAGGAGCAATTGCTCTCAGTCCCATTGCTAGTGGCCACAGCATAAAAAGTCTTCACACTTTGCATAAAGTGGTGATTTTGGCAGTAACTAAGTACTGGTTTTGCAGAAGGCTGAAGCCCAAACTGTGAATTAAACAAGTGCTTCAGCGCTTTCCCGAGCGCAGGCCTGCACAGTCAGGAATGCAGGATAGTCCTTCAGGTCTGAAGGAGCRGCAGAGAAGTTCGTCTGGGGGTTGTTTCCAGCAAGGCGGTGAAAATCAGTCAGCCCTGGGCTGACTAAATTGGACATAGTTAAATGCAGGTGAACGGACTGTGTGTCAAACATCTAAATATACAATAAACAACTAGATAAAAAAGTTGGAAGGAAAAACTCCAATAGATCACCACTTTAGGTTAGAKGAATCATGTTTAGTATGGCTTCATCTGGATAAAAATTTTAACATGGCACTTTTTTGGGGGGTCAGGAATGTGTAAATTGATAATAAACCTGTTCATAAATATATCGATATTTCCATTGCTCTCACTATAAGCAGAAAAAAACCTTACGGTTGAGCAATGGTTTGATATCTTTATTAAAGTGYTTCTAGTTATTTGAAATAACCTTTTGTTTCAATTAAAAAAAAAATGGAGTAGCCCAGAAGCAGTTCAGTTTTGCGGGAATTGTACATCTTAATCCGAAACAGTGGGAGTGATCTTGATTTATTCAGGCAACTCAGGATCTTGGCTTTCTTCAAACACAAACTAAGTGAAWGTTTGAAACAAGTGCATATTTACTTTTATTTATCTCCAAGTAGCAGCATCCTGTGCTATGTGCTCCTGTAGATCAGCACAGGCTTGCAGTCACTTAGCTCCRCTGTGCCATTCTTGTTGATTTAATTAAAAACCCCCCAAAAACCCAAAGAATAAAAAAATGGATTATTATTAAGATCTGAGTAAGTTAGCTAGGGTGTCTTTTCACCTTTTATTTAAAAATTTACATCTTCCTCTCTTTTTGCTTGTTGCTACGAGTGCTGATTGACGGCTTCTTTACGTTTTCCTCTATTCAGCTGGACGTCAGACTGGGGCTCGCTGGGGCTCCCRCCGGCGCTGCGCTGAGACCTCTGTTGCGTTCCTGCCTTTGCCAGGAGGGAAGTTCTTGTCTGGGGAGTTTGTGTTGTTAGTATGTGCCTCGGTTTTCCTCATTTGTAGGTGAAACAATGATATCAACCTGGCTGTGGAAGTGTTTTGATAGCAAGGGGAAAGCAAGCTTAGCATACAAGCTGGATATTATAATTATGCAATAATCTACTTTCGTAGTAGTGCATGTACTGCATGTTAATGACTCTGTAATATTACAGAGACTGCTATTTATATGGTGAAACTATGTAGCTCTGATTCTGATTTAGTTACAGTAAGTTTGGCAGGGGGGATGTATTTTAAGATAGCAGTGGGCATGATTAGGAGCTTAGAATGCCTTTTCAGATGAGCATGTGTCTCATTCGGATAATCCAGCATAAAGCCAGAATTCTGCTCCAATCTAACTGACTGCTATTGCCCCAAATCCTTCCGAATTCAGAAAAATGGTGGAATTAAACCCTCCCAGGTCTGGGTGATGTTATTACACTCTAATACAAGCTTTTCCCTGAAGTTCAGGGTGTTCAGATTCAGTCTTGGGTTCATCTCGCCACAGAGAGGTGCAAGCCATAAAGCCCAGATTACGGGGCTTGAAATGTCTTCTAGAGCTGTGCTGTATTTGGCAATTTGTAGTCCTTTGGGGTTGACAGAATTTTTTTGGCAGTTAAGTTTCTACTCCCTGAGTTTTGCTCTGAGATTCAGGTTCAMACAAGTCTGAAACTCTGGGCAGGATTCAGTCCAAGTGAGAGAGTTTCCCATGGTTTCTGTCTGAAACAATAAATCCTTCCTCAGAGAGAGAGAAGGGCAAACCTCCACCTTGGTTCATCCAGAAGATTTGCAGATGCTTCTATGAACCTGGGTTTAATTTGGGGGTTGTAAGAAAGCCCTTTCCTATTTCTTCAACTCCTGTTTCAACTCCGGAGTATAACCCTGCCTTTGTCAGATTTAATGGGAGTTTTTCTGCTCCCATTAAATTTACTCCAAGAGTAAATTAAATCCTGCAAAGGCAGGATTTCCCACCCTGAAATTCTGCCTGTTTGTGTATTACCCAGATAGGCCAAATACTGAGATAATAGATATTTTTAGTTGAGCGTTACTGATTTCAAAGCTGATTTTCAAAAACTCAGTAGTTCATACCGTTCCTCCTAACGCTATTACAGCCGGAAGCGGATTAGCTATCAAATGCACTAATGACCTTGCAGATGATGAAATTTGGTTGAGGAAGTGTAGCTCTCTGAGAGCGTATACTTTGTTGGATTGTTTTCCTGTGTTTTAACAAAGACTTTTTGGCTGCCTTGGAAAATTCACATGCCCAGTACCCCAGCACTCATTGTACCATCTGTACACCCAGCACATAGTGTACCTCCTGGTTAAAAAAACAAAACAAACAAACAAACAAACAAAAAAAAAGTATTGTTTTGCTTTCTAACTGCAGCCTCTTGTCCATGTAAACTGGAGCAAAAGCAGTCTGTCTAATCGATCCTTATTTAATAAACAGTGTTATCAGTGCCTTTGAGACAGCTGTACCGTGTATGACATAGGGACATCAGGACATTCACTGGCTTGTGTTAATCGGCATATTCACTCATCCTCCACCTGCATGGCAACACTGTGCTTTTTTTGGCCTGGCACACTGGATKGAAAATTGAATTTACAAAATCAAACTGTAGTTATCTACATTCCTTGATGTCCTCCCAGGTGAGCTACTGGGCTTCATGCTAATAACTTCTAAAGCAAGCAAACTTTAGCTAATTATGTGCTAGTTTATTCTCCCTTGCTAAATTTTGGCAGGTTGCTTCTGTAAATTATGAAAAATAAATGTGAAATATGCAGATGTCTTTTGTTTGAAGCAGATGTTTGGTCCGCCTTGCCAGAATCTAATCAGCTGTTTCCCCTGAGTTTCTTTCTCCCCCCACCCCCAATATTGTCCAAGAGCTATTTGAAAACATGAAGGGTTGGAGGGGACTATTGAACAATAGGGCTTTTATTTTCTTTCTTTCTTATTTTTTTTTCTTTCTCTTTTCTTTCCTGCCCCCAACTAGTAGACTTCAGGGTAACTTCAAGGTAGATTTTAGGCCGTTGTCTTCTCTGGCTGAAAGAACGGCAGAGGCTGGTGGAGGGCCCATGAGGCACAATGTTGCCTGAGGATGGGCAGAGCGCGAACGGGGTCTCAGCTTCACGTGGGSAGGTGGCGGTGGGTTGGGAGGCCACCAGTGAAAGCCAACTTTGAAGTCCTGGCAGTACCGTGTGGCCAAGGCCTGCAACTCGTGTGCTTCCGCTGTGAGCGTCCTGCCGACGGGGGCTGCCGAGCTCCGGGAGCTGCTCCTGGAAAAGAATCCCTCTTTGGAAGAAGAGGCTGATCCGCGCTATGCCTCTTGCTTTGCTCCCACCCTGCTGCATGGCATCGCTTCCAGCTCGTGGCTGCGCCGACAGAGCGGCTGTGGCTCCCTTGCTGCGGCACTGTACCCTCCCAAGTATCACTTCTGTCTCGGCAGCGGCAATACTGCGGTTAGAAACCACCCTAATGTGTGGAAAAGGGTGCAGAGGAAGATCACTAGAACCTGAAGGCTCCTCCCCCTTGTCACTGCAGCTCCAGCAGGCTCATCAGAAGTTCAGTTATAAGAAATTATTATTATTATTATTTTACTACAGTGTTCAGCACCTGTATTGCACTTTCAATTTAAGGCTTTTGCAGCACTTGGTGATTGCGCATGAATAAGTGCTCCTACAGGGTAAGTGCTATCCCTGCTTTGCTGAGGAGGAAACAGAGACAGGAATAGGCCAAGTGATTTTCTTTTTTCCTTCAGGAGGAGGAAAGATGAATTTTGTGTTTAAAGGACTCCAYTGGGAGTTGTGATATCCAGGTGGTGTTACAGACCATTTCAGAGCCTCCTACTGGAAGCATCTTTTCAGCAACCATAAGGGCGCATCGTGTGGGTCCGGGGRAGGGAAGTGTTCCTGCTGTGTAGGGCTGGTGTTTAGCTCTGTCTACATGGAGCAGTTCATCTTTTTTTTTTTTCTGCTGGTGGCATGCAGAACCYGTGCCCTTAAGTTAGGTGCTTGGAGCTGGGTGATGAATGGCTGCCTGAAGTGGTAACAACCAGGCATCTGCATCTAGGAGCTCCGAGGTGGAGGACAGTGGGGTCCACGGGCAACTGCTGAATGATAYGTCCTCGCATACTGCGGTTCTGCTTATTTTTGCTGTGTTTGAAGCACAAATCAAGAGCCTGTTKTGGTAGGTGCTTTGGAATTAATTAAACTGAAGAGCCCTTGCCCCGGGGGTGCAGGTCTAAGGATTGTGGCAAGAGGCTGTTTATGGGTTAATAGATAAAATTGCCAGAGGGAAAGACGATCCAAGAGCCTACGAGGACTGCTGGGGAATTCTTTTACTGTAAAAATTGAAGGGGGAAAAGGAACAGTTGCCAAATTCTTTGTGAGGTTCTTTCTTTCCATTTAGGGTTAAAAGAATCATTCTTCAGTCTTTACCAAAGCATTTGTTTAATCTCACTGCATCATCAAGGAGTATTACTTTTTTAAAAAAACGAAGCCTCGTATGGCAGTATGAATATATAGGCCTTTGATTACTCAAAAAAAAATGTACAAATCAAAATAAATTTGCCTGAGCAATTTAAAATGATTAACCTTTGACAAACCTCCCTCTCTGGTAATGGAATAGTAACTATATGAATAAAAGATAAGTCGTGACATTCAATGAATTACAATATTCATCCCATAAATTACATTATAAGATAGCAGTATAATCTACATTTTTATACCTGGAAGATGTCCTGCAYGGTAGCCCCCTGTACTCTTCAGGTTCATTTTCAGCTTAGCTGCCATATTGAAGCTTAACTTACGACACTGTCCTGTTTATTTGAGGTCTCCAGTCTCTCTCTGTAAAGAAAACTTTCCAAGGGATGTGGTGTCCGCAAAAGCCATGCCCTGGGCCTGCCTTCCCCCTCGGAAGGGCCTCTCTGCCGTGATGGGAAGTGCAGAGGGATTCTCCTCAACTGTAACAGTAAGTGCAAATTATGATCCTGGGAGTCTCCTGCTATATAACCAAGCACAATGCCAATAAACCAGGGGTGTAAACCACATGAGCATATGGACAAAATATGGTCTGAATGGCATGATTATGTTTCTCAGGCCATAATGAATTCATCCCAAGGTGCAACTGTACATCTGTTGTTATAGTGTTCATGATAGCAAACACTACAGTTAAGGTTGCAGTTTAACTCAAATTATAGCCACCTGTTTCCGTTCACTAACAACTTTCTTAAAAATGATTCCTTCTGGACTGATTCACATTGGTCCTAAAATGGCCATTCATTTATATATTTATTTGGGGGAAAATCTGCTTGATTTATAGAGTAGGCAAGCTGAAAGATTTCCCCCCCAGCACACACACATGCACACTGTGAAACAATTCTCACTATATTTCCTTAGAAATAAATCAAACCCTCTGGCTTATAAGGGACTGAACAACTCACATTATCTCTTTTTAGTGAATGTTGGTTTGGGCTTTTTGTGACCAACTTTGTGGCTATTGGGATGGTGTAAAGCTTTGGTGAATCAGAGCAGGATACTGCCCTTGTGAAACTTTCGCTGCTTAGAATTTAGTAGTCTTGTTAAAACTAGCTTTCTAATGCCCACTCTGTGTGTAGTTGATAAGAGTATTGCTTTCATGAGGCAATTCATCCCACCTGTCTTTAGAAGGGATAAATCCAAACCACTGTCRTTACAGGCTAGAGAGGAAGGCAAGGGTGATTGAATCTTGACAACTGATATCAAGGAAGATAAATTCCTTTCCTGAAAGTTTGCCCATCTCCTGGGAGGAATGGGGTACGAGGCAGACTCTCACATATTATCAAAATGTTAAAAATGGCAAATGAGGAAAAGCTGGTGTTGGGCCTATAAAAGTCCATGCTCTGTTTCAGTGAGCATCGTAAACTATTTTAATGCAAAAATCAACTTTGCAAATGTGAATTACAAGTCAAGATGTACAAATATTAAAGGAGTCTCCTATGGATACTACTAGTTTGTCCATACTGCATATGTCTTGAAGTAYCTTCAATTACTTTTTCCGTGATACAAAAGATTTGCTCTAGGAGCCTGGTAACATTTGTGATAGCTAGGACTGTAGACTTCCATGATTTAGGTTTGCAATGTTAATTTTATACCAATACAGATTCGGGCAATTGCTGAATTACAATACGGTTTCTCGAAGTGTACGGAAACACGTATGGATGTCAGGGCATCCCAGCATACGGCCGGTTAGACTCCAAGTCAGTCCATGGAGGCTGGTAAGAAAGAAAGGCTTCCCTGAAGACTTCAGAGCCGGACCACCCTGCTTCTCTGACCACAGGGTTGCAGCTGTCCCCAGCACTGCAGTATGTGTTGCCCTTTGRGGGCCAGGGGAAGTTGCTCTATGCCTTTCACTTCTTCTCCTTAAGCAGTCCTCCCTCGCTGAGCTCCAGCGCGTACAGAGTGTCTCTTCTGCCGCGTAATAGCACTGTTTAGCTTTTATATATGTACAGTCCGAAATACAGCTTGCAATGAATACTACTGTTGTCATCATCCTTAATAAGGAGGGAACTCAGGAAAAAAAGACTTGTCTGSAGTCTTGCAGCCAGGTAGTGACAGACTTGGAGTTTAAACCTATATTCCAACCCCATGCTACCAGCTGGGCTCTACTGCTTCTGTCTACTGCTTCCTTTGCTTTCAAGCCTCTCTGTGCCTATGGAAGAGGSAGCATTTATGGACTGTAATTTAACAGCCCTACACCACTTCTGTTGAATTCATTAAAACTGTCCAGTTTAGCAAAATGACCCCCCTGTCATTTGTATGTAGGTACAAGAAGGGACAGAACTTGGGGTAGAGACTGTTGGGTGCCACAGGAAAGACTGCTTGAAAAAACCCTCTACATTGCTGCTTGAAGTTAAGGCTTGTGCAGCCCTTTTGTTCACTTGCTATACTGTCAGCGTATTTTCCACCAAGCTCCCGTCCTCTTGGGTGGGACAGAGGAAGACGCTGGTATCGTGCGGGCAGATGGATGGCAAGCTGCCACTCAGCCTGGAGCATGCGGTCCACATCTATCTAGACCCACAGGGCTGAGCGTGGCACAATTTGGAGCCTGAAGAAGGGAGTCAACTTGCAGTGGTGTATTTTTAGTAACTCTTTTCCTTACCTTTGTTAGAAGGTACCTTAGTGAAAGCTTGTATTATCACAGTTATGCATCAATATAATTATATAATGGTTGCAGTAAATTAGCGAGATGGAATCATTAAAGCAGCTTTTCATTTTACTGCTGCTGAAGTTAGTGGTGTTCTTTTTGATTTTTTTTTTCCTTTCTTTCTCCTGAGGAATTCTGTTGCGGTTTCACTATTGCTGAAAATAAAAGGAAGATTGTACCCTTCCAATGCAGCTTACTGACAGTGTCAAGAATAATGTGAGTGAAATGGAACCAAAGCAGAGAAAAGTGTATTCTTCCCTGAACTCTGACTAGGTACCATTATAGCTCACTTTATCAGGCTCTCAATCATGAAATGACCTTCTTTCTTGAACTTACAGCCAGAGGAAAGGACTTACTTCACAAAATACAGATATTTTTTATGCTTAATATTTAGCTGTTTGCAAGGAAAATATGTATTATTTGTGTTGATGAATTCATGGCCGGGGGGTTGGGAGGGCACCAGGAAATCAGCTAGTCTGTCTTTTCTTTCCTCATGGCAATCTTGTGTGGATATTCATGTTTCCTGTTAATGATACAGAAGGAAAAAAGAGGGGAATATTGCATCAGTCTGTTCCACTTCATCTTTTTTTTTTTTTTTTTTTTTTTTTTAATAGGCATAGAGGCCAGAGAGGGGCTGCCAGTGACAATGATATATGTGTTGTTTTCCAAGATTTGGTGTATATTGAAATCTGAACAGTAATGCAACTTTTGTGTCACTTTATTCTTGTTTATTATTGTGTGTATTTGTAATTTATGTTTTCAAGGCAAAACTTGGTGACTCACTCGGGGGATAGGTAATTGGATATAGAGCCTTTCACCTCTAGGTCAACGGTTCAGATTTGTTACAGGTCAGGACTGCCTGGGAGTTGTTACCATGTGACAGCTGCTCAGTGGCCTTTATGAAATGAGTTGGTGGTCCCAGCTCATTTCCCTGAGAGCAGGTGTCTTCATTGCAGATCAAACTTGAGGGCGGCAGTGCAAAACCCATTGTTAGGGGGAAAAGAGGAATTGCACACGGATATAATGCTCAGAGCCACAGTTCTTACTTTGTATGAACTGAGGAGGGTGGAAAAAAAAAAGGCAAGAGAGCAAATATACACGTCTAGATCCTCAGCTGGCGTAGATTTGGCATAGATCCATTAAGAGTAGCTGCAGCGATTATCACCAGCTGAGGATCCCCAGACAAGTGTAAATCTCCAAACAAAAAATCTGTCCAACACTAAGGTGGAGTTCAGTGTGAAAATACTGTATTACTAATCTAAAGCTTAGTGATGTTATACTAATATTTTAATTGACTAAAGACCAAATTTATAAATTTAAGTGTCTCAGAATTAAAATCACACTTAAAACAAAGGCAGGCATGCTGAAATTTGGAATAACATTAACTCTTCCATCTAGTGATGCCCTGAGATACCCATACAATTATAGTTAATGCATTTTACTGCTGTTCTCCCAAAGGAGATGAAATTGGATTTCAAAGATACATTAGTCTCCAACTTTTAATGACTGTGTGCTTTTAACAGCTCTGCTTGTGCTTCTGACTGAACTTCCAGGGCAACAAAACCAAGCAAGCAATTGTGAACCTTTAAGATGTTGCAATGGTGGAAGGCAAGTCTTCCACCAAAGAAACTCTTAACACTAGGGGAAGACTATATGTTTCATAACAGTTACTTAGGAAAAGCTTCTTATGGCTGAGTACTTCAGTTATTTCTGATATCACGAAAGTCCTATTTAAGAGACATGTCTGGTCTGATGATGACCAACAGCAAGGTAAGAGAACTATATGCTTGCTTTAGAAACAGCAGAATTTGTCATGCTGAGATTTCACTGCAGTCTTTCAAAGGTCTGAGTTATTCTGGTGTTAATATCAGTTGGGGCAATGAAAAGGTACAGGGTGCCTAATTTTGTTATATGCTACTTTGAGAGAATTTTTATGAATTCTCAGGGTCATTCAGTGCTTTGAAGAGCAAGTGCTGCATTTGGAAAGTTGAACTTCCTTGAAATGCAGACTTCAGCCTTAATTATAGAGCAATGATTAGCACTTCCATTGCTTTAGGCTTAGAAATGATTGGGGACAAAAGAGTAGCCTCTTCTCAGTAATTACTTCATAATGTATATCTTATGCTTTCTATCTTTAAACTCACTATTCCCATGTCTCACATAACTTAAGGAGCTGACTAACTGGCTAGATGTTGCTTTCCCTTTCCTCAAAGCTGCCTGATGAAGAGAAGAAAAGGCAAATAAGGAGAAGTAGATGGGGGTGCAAATTGGAGACTGGGTGGTGAAACGGTAATCTAGGCAATCCTACTCCATGTGCTGGATGAGTTTGGAGATCTGACAAAAAAACTGTTGAGGTGTACATGTTTCCAATAGATGTCGGTAAGGTTTCAAGGTTTAGGAGAAGACAGAGAGAGTTTGGCCCAGGAAAGGGCACCCTTTGGTGCAATTGGTAGGAGGGAAATTAGGAATAACACAGACAAAGAATGGGGATCAGAAATAATCAAACGCAAAATTTCTATTTGTTTTTGGTTGTATGCAGACCCATTATGGACAAGCAGAATAGTTGTGTTACTAAACATGCAGTGTGAAAGTAAAATTAGGGGGAAGATCATRTCCTATTTGTTGTGATCCCTTGGTTGTTTGTTGACTGTTTCCTAGGACTAGAAGACTTGCCAGCTATTTATAGAAAGTAGTCTAGAATCCTGGAAGTACTTTAATTTTAGCATGAGTGTCTGAGTCCTTCAAAAACTTGCATCTCGTTCCACTATTCCATAATTTTTTGTCTTTAAAAGTCTGACAAGCAACTATTGTCCAGAAATAATGCAATGGGATTACCAGTGACATCATGACACAAATAAAACATTCAAAGACATTTGCCTCAAAAGACTCAATTTATGTATTTACAGACACCAAAGATCTGCAGATGATTCAAATCRTTTAAACAAACAAACAAAAAAATTGTCTTCAGCTGAAATTTGGAGGTATGAGGACATACCTTATTTATCCATCCAGAATAAGACACCATTTGAATGCACTCACAATAAGAGCAGTAGGCATTCTGTTGTGTGATGTTGCTGTATCACTTTAGCCTGTCTAGGTGATCATCAGGACCAACAGTCTTTTAACAAGTCCATTCTATAGTTTTTGTTTCAGAAGCATGTTTTAATTTGAGATTACTGTCACACCTATGGAGAGAAAGAAATAGTTCTTGAAAGATGATTTAAAGGAAAAAAAAACAACAAAAGAAATTCCACAATCCAAAAGAGCCAAATATTGGAAGGTGAAGGGAAGATTAAGAAGAAATTGCCTGTTACAGAACTTCATTAAAGTCATTTATTAGCTTTGTAATGCCTAGCAGTCTGCTGGCTCCAGGATTTTTTTTTCATGTCGGGGGGRGGGGGGGGGTAGATAAGAGTGTTTCACTTTCATTTGCATTCTTGATCCCTGCTGCTCTGTTTATAGCRTTGATGCTATTCATACAGTCTTTGCAATATTAATTTTTAATTTATGATGCTCATTAGGAGACACTTAAAACAGAACAATTATCATTTATCTTGATATATTATTTACTAAGACTTGCTGTCATGGTTAGGGACTTGTGATTAGTGGGAGGGGAATAGAAAACAGCTCCGAAAGGTGCTTGGCTGAAGGGACTGGAGCTTACAAAGYGGTTGCCACAACCGAAGGCCTGAAGTCCGGTTGTCTAAGGGGACGACTTGCAGCACCTAATCAAAACTCGGGAGGAACCTTCGAAGATGAGCCTGGAATGATACTTAATGAACCTGCAGGATCATATTAATGAAACTCACTCGTAAACCACCAGCTCATCAATTATTCATCCTGCTGTAGTCCTGGTACTTTACTGTCTTCCCTTTTTGTCTCAACGTGATTACCTTTTTTTATTCCCTCTACCCTCATTTTCCTTGTGTGGATTTGCTGACGTGCACCCAGGTTCCTCCCTGGGAAATTGTGTTTCTTAAGGCAGCCGACGCAGTATTCACAGGATCAAGAAGGGTCGATTGTGCTCTTTGAGGCATTTGGATAAATATGCCTGGTTTATTAACACTTAATAAACCAAATCACTGGTATGACAGCCCTGGATAATCTGATTTGTTAAAGGCTACTGTATTGGAAGATCAAGATTATCTATATTTTTCTTGATTAATTTGTAATGTTCAGTAGCTTCTTATGACACGCTGATGTCTATATAGAAGACCACATGGCAAAGCACTGCAAATACTAGTGACCTACTACGAATATATAGGAGTGCTCCTGCCAAAAAAACATGTGCTTGTCCCTCATACAAGACTTCTGAGAATCCCTGAGTCTGAGTTATTGGAGTTGCGTTTTTTTTAAACAAAGTGTGCTGTTATGTAGGAGAGAAAAGGCAAATCGGACATTCTGGAGTTCAATAATTGTGGCTCTGCATCTGAAACCACTTGTTTTATTTTTTTTCTTTCTGTTTGTTTTATTTAGTTATTTTTAGACTTCCTGAAAGGGAGGATATTTTTGTTTTTCTGTTTGACATCAAAACAGGAACAACAAACTATTAATTGTGTAACCCATTCCCTGCTGACTTGGCATTGCACAGCGGTAGTGGGACTGCATGCCCAASATCTCAAGGACTTACACCACCAAACAGCTCTGAGTCACGCTCACCGTTCCTTGCCTCTGCTCAGTTGGGGACCTTGACACTGGGATGAATCTCAAAGGAAACCACTGTACTGCGAAACTGTAGTTTCTAGGGGAAAGGAGAGGGAAGGAGGTTTTTTAAAAAATATATATATATATCCTGGTTCCTTGCACTTTTTTCTTCCTTCTTCAAGATTATGCAGACCGGGTTTCAGAATGTATTTATCTATTCTAAGGGGAAAGGGAAAGGAGRAAACAAAAAAAATCCCCTGCCTGGGGTTACGGCAGGCTGATACGATAGTCTGTGATGACTTTCGAAGTAGTGTAATGAAGACAACACAAAACGCTCTGGCTAGTGTTTATGCTATGTAGCACTTCTCATCTCCAGGCCGGCTGGAAACCCTGCGCGGGCGGTACGTGGGCGTCGTTAGCCTCCGCGGGCTGCTGTGTCAGACCTTCGTTAGGCCCCGGGACGCAAACGGGAAAGGCGTGGGGGGAAGCATTCAGTGCACAAATGGGTTGCTTACGTTATTTTGCGCCCTGTTGTAGATTTAGATCCTCCTGTAGAGAACGCGCTGCATGATCCCCTCCCCCTCCGCAGCAAGACTGGCTCTGACTACTGCTGTAAATCATAGCTGCTGCTTGGACTTGGTTGTGTGCTAAACTGAAGCAAATTTATCCGACAAAACTTTTCCTCGTTAACTGACAAAATATTCCCRAGCGGTTCTCTTAATTTTTAGATTATTCAAGTAGAACTTTGAAAATCATTAGCATGATTTGGAAGTGTAAATCCTATGCTCCGACGTGACGTGAGCACTCAGAACCGTAGATTCACAGATTATTATTATTATTTTTTTTTGTAATGAGACTATGGGACGTAAGACAGGTATTTGCAACAGCTTATGGTGGAGACTCCTGACCCGCGCCCGAGGGAGCTGGTACGCGTGCGTGTCCGAGGGTGATCCAGCACGGAGGAGCGAGCTTGCCCCCGGAAGCCCTGCAACTGCGTGAGCGTGGTGCGTCGCGGGCTCGCCGCGGCAGAGCCGGAGGGACGAGCGGGCACGCGGCGTTACGCAGGCTTCTGCGCTGCGCTGTGGAAGCGGGYACCAGAAAGCCCTTTGAAATATAAGCCTTGGCTTGAGCCCAGCAAGACGCTCTGGACATTTCTATGCGTTCTAGATGCTTATCTAGGATTTAATTCATCACCTCTAGAGAACACTTTTGGATTAGTTTTGTATTTTCTAACCAAAGCCTACCTTTGCCACTCTGGTAATTTAATGTTGGAGTCGCAATTTAACATAAAGCCCCTTAGCAGGCAGGTAATCAACTTAACGGAGTTTATTGCACAAGCAGCTGTTCGGCAATCTAGTGTTGTTGTTATTTTTTCCCCCTTTTTTTGCTTGTTATTTGCAGCTGCAGAACAGGATAAATCCCCAACAATTCCAGGCTCTGCCTGACAGAYGCTCTCATCCCCGCTGCGTCCTCTCCGAAGCGCCGTCCTCTTTCCCCGGCGCTTTGGCTTGCGCCGGAGCCTGCGCGGGGGGGGAGCCTGGGCGCGGGCGTGCCGCAGGGCAGCGCGGCCGAGCCCTCGATAATCGCCGTAAGGTCGCGTGGCTATCCCGATTTTGGCCCAGGGATAACTTTTTAACRCCTTCCCTTTCGGCCGGCCGGCCGGTAAATTGACTTTGTCCTTTTCTCATTTATTTCCCTGCCTCCCGCTTGCAGCATCTTCTCCCCGGAGTCGCAGGTTAGAAGTTTTCCCTTTTGTGAAGCCSTGACAGGTGCCTAATTGAATGATGGATGTCCCTTCATTACTCCGTAATTGAACCGCCAGCTCGGCGATTGGGCGGCGGCGCGCCGCGGGGGGCTCGGGGGCTGGCAGCCCGCGCCTACCCTCCATCTGTCTGACGGCCTCGCTCCCCGGCGCGGGGCGCGGGAGAGGCGAGGCGTCGCCAATTACCCTCATCCCGCGCCGCGCTGGCAGGCGGCGGGGCACCGCGCCGCCCGCGTCCCGGCCTGACAGCCCCTCGATGAAGATTAATGGCCCTCACCTGAGTGACAGAGCGGGGGCCCGTGGGGCGGCGAGGGTCATCCATCACCCCCTGGCAGGTGTCATTCATGGCGACGGCCGCCCCGCCAGCGCCCGGCCGCCGCTTCCATTTTTCTGCCGCTTAAGCAAGGAGTTTAATAACATCCCCAGAATTAAAACTCATTCTTTGTAGCAGGCCTGACAGCTGAAAATAAGAAAATCAATTCTTCACGTGTTATAGCCCGGTTAACTGACTGGGGCTTTGACTTTAATTTAGTCTTTGGGCTGAATTTCAAGTAGGACGCTTTTGTAAGACATCATCTATTAAAATTTACCAATAGCACTAACTTCGCTGTTATGATTGCAGCTGGATTAAAATGCAGCCTTTAATACTGGGTGTCATCTTCATTTGGTGCAAGCTCAAGCACGTACCGCTGTAGTTTGGGATATTCCACTTCATCCTCATTAGAGATGTTTATAGCTTCTCTCTTCATTAATATTGATCCCTTAAACTACAGAGAAAAACAAGACAGACACTAATTTGAACCATTTTGTATCATTAAACTGTTTGGATTTCTTGGTTTTTCAGTCACTCGGGCAAACTGGGTAAAATATTTTGGAAACGAGAGAAGGGGGAAGAAGAGGGCAGGGATTTCTGGCAGCYCCCTGCCACTCGCTGCGAGCCCTGCGCTGCCGGGGCCACGCGCACCCACCCGGGGCCGGCTGGTCCCGGGAAGGCTCCTGAGAAAACAGCTCCAAAATAGCCACCTTAATACGTGTTTAATACCTCAGCTAGCGAAGCCAGGACACGAATGTTTGTCGCCTGTTTCGTTTAACTCCTTAACACCGTTGTAGCCTAGGGGCAGGCGTGACTAGCTGGAAGCTGCTCCGTGGAAATGCCAGTGAAGAAGACGGGCTGATGTTTGTCTGACTTAGGAAGACCGTGAATCACCGGTGCGACGCTGCTAGGAAAAACACGGCTGGGATCCACGGGGGTGCGAGAGCAGATATTTCCAGTGGACCTGGAAGCACGAGTGCCGTTGCTTTAGGCCGCGCTGCGGCCGTATCCGCTGTAAAACGTGTGCRTTTCAGGTCAACGTATTCGAGAAAGATTAATTCAATCCGGAGTGAGCGCCAAGAAGGGCTACTGGAGCGATGGGGGAAACGCGGAGCCGGCTTACGGGGCAGGACAAAGGCGCCAGCTTGCTGGGACTAGCAAAGCGGAGGCCGCGGAGGGCTGTGATTGCTCTCCACAAACACCTCAGGGGAGGTGAACGTATGGAATTGAGGAGAACAGAGTCTTGCCGCGATACCCCAGGGCAATGCTTGCAGTCCTGTGTTCTTATAAAGCAACCAAAATTTGTCTCCGTGTAGGTAATAAATCAAGAACGATGAGAGAAATTGGAAAATAAAGAGCGGATTCTCATACGTTTACCTGACAGGTAATCTCACGGAAGCCATTCAGCTTAAGGGGAAGGCAAGGCTTCGCTCCGGGCTGGAGGGGGGAGGACAGGAACGATCACGCCTGAGGGAATTTATTTCTGTCTCTCTGTTGGGAGCAGAGGGAGCACAGGGCAACCAAGCTTCTGCACAGACCCTCTCAGTTAAGTGCCTGAAATTAAATCGGAGAAATCTGTACACCTCACTTAAACGTGAATAAGGAGTTCAGCCCCAGCTTTGTTTATTATAGAGACCACCACATTGTAAGATCTTTTAAGGTTTTCTAAATGTTTCCCTTTCTTCAAAATGAAATTCTAAATTTTGCCCTTTGGAAGAAAAAATTAGCCTCTCCGTGTTTGTTTTCAGTGGTCAATGCTATGTTACTGTTATGAGTGAATCACATTTAGACAAATAGTGTAGAGGCAAATTGTGTATGTGGACGTAGAAAAGCTATTTGACCATGCAAAATAATAAGAGAAAAACATTCTGCATGTCTCTGTTTTGGCCTTAGATAATTGTATATATATTTAGTGTTTCTTTCCAGTGCAAAGGAAGGGCAAGAGGTGAGTATCACTTTTATTTTCTGGGTTTTGGCCRTGTGATTTTTTGCTGTCATATCAAAACAGCAGCGTTGTACGGCCAAAGTAGCTGCACACGATATACGAGCGCTCATTTACTTAGAGGAGGGAAACAYCCTCACAGGTTTGTTTTCTAACCTCAACTTGAAAATTGAAAGAAGTTAGTTAATTTTTTCAGAAATCATCAACGAAGTCCTCTCTTGTTCCCAAAGATTGTTGCCACTGTTTGCGCTGGAAGAATTAAATGACAAAATTTCTYGGTGCAGCCTCCGTCTTTCCCCGAGCGCTGTCGCGCGGCTGGTGCTGTGTGCGCGTGCTGGGGGCGAAGAAATGTCACTGACCAAGAATCGGATGCTGTGGCGTGTTGGAGAGCTGTGTGATTCGTGAAAAGAAACGGCCCCTTGGGCTCGCTTTGCTTTCAGTTTCAAACTGGATTGCAAGGGAAGAATTGGCACTATGACGTGATAAATTGGTCATAAGTTTGCYTTTTTTTTTTTTTGATTAACTTAATTATTCTTATTTTTTTTCATGTGTAGTTATGTACTTATTCTGTAGGACTAAAGAGAAAAGGAAGGGAAGAGGTGTTTTCTAAAAGACTRTACAATAGTTTGTCTTCAGTATTGTTCGTAGAAATGAGAGCTGTATTAAAAGCGTGCAAGTCACTGGCTATTTAGAAAGCTAATCTTTTAATTAAAACCAGTTTTTTCATAAAGCAATTCTAAAGTAATACTTACTATGAACCCAAAGAAAAATACCTCATAATAATTTTCATCTCATTTAATAAGAGAAATCTGATTAAAACATTCACAATACCTTACTGCTGCAAATACCTCTATGTTAAATTATTTTGATTTTTTTTTTTTTTTTTTTTTTTTTTTTTTTTTTTTTGCTTATCTGTTTGGCTGGGTGGTCTGCACTCACGATGATAGACTGAATGTGAGTAACAAAATGCAAAAAACAAAACCCCAAACTGGGCAATCTGAAATATCTGCTTTCAGAAATAAATTAACAGTTTTTTTTCCTATGCTACAACTATAAATTTAAGTTTATCATATATCTTTTCTCATCTTTATTTTATGTCATGGACATTCTATTCTGACAACAAACAGTTGCTCTGGAATTCCAATATATTATTATGTCAGTGTAATTTATGTTCTCCAAGGAAGCTGCTGACTTGTCAGGATGACACTGCAGAGTCTTTAAGGAGTCTCATTTAGAATTAAAAGTGACTGTTTTGAATTTTGTGCTTTTTGAGGTACTTTTCTGTAGAAGAAATTCTTACCTTAAAATGCAGTTTGTGCTTTCTAGGCTTAGTTAATCACAAGTAAGGCATTTTTCTATTATCATCTCTGTATAATTAAGCCTAATCTGTTAGTCCAAGAATGGTAACAATAAAAGGGTCCTGGAAAGCCTTGGATGTTCTATACAAGCAGCAGCTGAGGACAAGATTTGATGTTATGAGGAGGGAGAGAAAGAGAAGTAGGAAGGTGGTGCTGGAGGCCACTGAGTGCATGGGTGCCTGCTGTTAGTCCAACACTTTTCATCAAAATCTGTCTTTTTTGCATAATTTAATAGCAAAAAGTAACAAGGTGGTAGAACGTGTTAGGAGATGTGCCCAAATCAKACAAATTTCAGTTTCATTATGTGCTAATATGGTGAATTGCCACGTGGATTTCCTTTGCAAGCAAGCTGGAGGAGAAGGCATCCTAGCAGGGCTTCCTCAGCATTTCCACCTGCAGGGAGGATTTGAGAGGTCTTTGGAGAAGTAAGACGGAATCTCAGTCCACAAAAGAAATCCAGGAATAGAAGCAACGCAGGCCTGGAGGAACAACATACTGTGGTGAATGGGTGCRCGCTGTGTGTGGCTGCAACTAGTGAATTAACAAAATCTGTTTGGCACACACAGCTCTTTCATGGGAGTTGAAAACAGAAGTCTTAGAAATAATGTATCCCACAAATAAGCTTTAATAGGCTAACTGATTAACCACCGGRACAGGTTAACCAAAGGATAGAAGAAATTTTCAAGTACTACAGAATTTTTTTGAATAAAGTTGGTCAGCTACAAAATACAAAGTTAGATGCAAGAATGTTTTGATCGAGTTCTCACCATGTGTTATGCATTCTCTCATTTAAGCTGGTCTGCTTATCTTAAGACCTATGACTGTATTACCCAGTGCAACTGATGAAGAAATCAAAAAATGGCAAGAGGAGTGTTACGGTAGGTTCTGCTTGGCTGACTGGTTGCCACTGTAACAATTTTCACTAATCCACTTCTTAAAGCACCACCTGTAGATTATCTGCATTTTTCATGCATCCTGACAACTCTGTGTCATGGCTTTGTTCTGTGTAACAACATCAGCATGGAAATCTTGGACAAATTTTTGATTCTGGAGTGTATTCATAGTACCCGACTTATCCAAATGAAACTTGGTTGTCTAGAGCGTGCCCAAGTGACTAGTTTAGGATGGAGGTTGCGTTGACTTTCTAAAGGAGTCATCAAGGCTCTTTATAGAACATGCAACTTCTTAGGCATTTAAAGTGAATTTTCTCTCTCTCCCCTGCCTTCCACAAGGTCACTAACCTATGCAGAAGGAAACTTTTAGTACCTGCACCAGGAGGTAACACTGGAAAATCTTATCTGTCTTTTAAACAGGAACTTTAAGACTGCTTATGCTACATCCACTTGGTAATATTCCATGAAAGAAGAATCGCGTGATCCTTTTAATGTCAGCAGTCACCTAACTTAGCTGAAAGGACGGATTTTTAATTTTACCATTAGATATTGATGATTGTATCAATTATTTTGTGGTTATAGAAAGGCATTCAGTTTTTAGGTAGGACATACRTTTTTTTCCAAGGTAACTTCAGATGTGTAACCACCGGGGAAACAGCGTACAGGAAGGTATTACAAGTTGAGATGTAAGCCTAGATATTAACAACCRTGAGAGCATGACCTGAAGAGGGGATTACATAGGCAATATGACTGCAGCAGGTTCAATTACAGTAGGAGATAATTTGACAGGGATCATAGACCTACTCTGTTGCCAATTAGTAGAATGGAACCAGAGTACACACAACAAAAGGGCTTGATAATAAGCAAAGTGCTTAGGAACAGAAGCCAAATGAAAATGAAATAAAAGGCTATGATCCAAAAATCTATGGTCTTGAGAACGTGGGACAGCCTCCAAATGATTATGGTATTTATCGCAAGGTACATTGGGTCAAAATCCCCATTAAGGTTGCTAGAGAAATTTCATAAATGGAAATTGCATAAAGAAAAAGGTGATTTGGAAAAAGAGAAGAATGCTAATCTAATTTGTTATCAGTTCYCTTGGATCTACAAGGGTAACAAACAGGTTTATAGTCATCCTGCCTAACTTTTAGACCATAACAGTTTATCTGAGTTGGGATCCTGCTTGCCTTAGATTTGTTGTTACCTGCAGAGAGAGGTATTTCCAGATGTTGCCCCAGTCTGGTGTGGTGGGGGAGTAACTACTCCATGGAGGTGACAGTTTATCTAGGCAGAGAGGAAGCTCATAGTGACTTTCAGCTGAGGTGCATCAGTTTAATTCCTAGAGTGAGGAATGTAGGCGGTACAGTAGAACATGACACGGGTCTGTTCTGGGTGCTGCAGTATAAATGGAAGGATTGCTTCTTGACACCACATACAGGCRCTGCTTCTCCTTGTGCACTTGCCTTCAAGTTGCAGTGGCACAAAAAAAGTGTGTATGCTTCAAGATTTACTGCCATAAAATGACTTCAACTAGCTGTGGAAAGTGTTACAATAATCTAAAAGTTTATGATGATAAACTAAAACAGGTCAGTAATATGGATAGTTGGCTGATCATTGCAGAAACTGCGCCAATGGCACAAAAATGCATTTAGATGATGTGCAAATGAAGCCACTAGGAATCATAGAATCAGTAAGGTTGGAAGGGACCTCTGGAAATCATCTAGTCCAACCTCCCCGCTCAGCAGGGTCACCTAGAGCATGTTAGACAAGGTTGCATCCAGGTGGGCCTTGAATATCTGCAGAGAAGGAGGCACCACAACCTCTCTGGGCAACCTGGTCCAGCGCTCCGTCACTCTCACAGTGAAGAAATTCCCCCTCACATTCAGGCGGAACTTCCTGTGCTTCAATTTCTGCCCRTTGCCTCTTGTCCTGTCACACRGGACAACTGAAAAGAGTTTGTCCCCATCCCCTTGACACCCTCCCTTCAGGTACTTGTACACATTGATAAGATCCCCCCTCAGTCTTCTCTTCCCCAAGCTGAAGAGGCCCAGCTCTCACAGCTGTTCCTCATAGGGCGGTTGCTCCAGCCCTCTGATCATCTTTGTAGCCCTRTGCTGGACTCTCTCCAGTGGCTCCATGTCTCTCTTGTACTGGGGAGCCCAGAACTGGATGCAGGACTCGAGATGAGGCCTCCCCAGGGCTGAGGAGAGGGGCAGCATCACCTCCCTCGACCTGCTGGCAACACTCTTCCTAATGCACCCCAGGACACCATTGGCCTTCCTGGCCACAAGGGCACATTGCTGACTCATGGTCATCTTGTCATCCACCAGCACTCCCACGTCTTCTGATAAAGTGCGAGGCTCTGGAAGTCTGGATAGTTCAGAGAAAGTGCCTCTGAGATCATGTTGAAGAATCATGTGCTGCACCCTGGAACCATGTAAATAGTTACGAAGGGACACTTATCACTTGTTCTTTTATAATATAAGCTATAAAATCTCATGCATGCCATAACTCTAAAAACTTTTAATGAATCTGGCGAAAGTGCTCCTATGCCATGGCTAGGAGCAGTGCCAGTAGCTAATCTGGATGTCTGTCCTGTTACACAGGTGAATGGTGACATATTCATCACAGCAGGAGTAGGGAAGCTGAATCTACAAATACCAGCTGTGAAAGTACATAGTGAGATATATATTAAAGTTGTAGAAGGGTAGGCCCTGTGATTTCTCTTTAGGTTTGATGGTGGCTTAGGCTTTAGAAGGTTTTTAGAGCTGAAAATGTCTAGCCTGGAGAGGAATTATTCCTAGTTAATCTCTTAATCTGGATGTTTCTTTGGTTTTGTTACTAAACAAGCACRAATTGCTTAGGAAGTAGTCCCTGGGAGAAGAAAAAAATCCTGGGGACTGAATTTGAGTTTGTGCTTGTTGTAAAGATCTGCCAGTAAGGTTGTAGTGGTCCAGTCAAGATGCAAAGAGAAGTTTTTTTGCTTTTTCTCCTTAAGGTAAACAAAATCTGTAACTGGCAGGTGCAGGATCAATTAAAACTGTTTTATGAATATATGTGAAGCACTTGATAAAAATCAGTTCAGAAAATTTGCCTGGTATGCTCAAGGTAAAAGCCTTTACAACTTGGGTTATTTGCTGTGTACAATGTTTAGTTTACAACCTCCTGTTTTATTTCCCAGAAAGAAGGTGGGTGTTAGAGTCCAGTTGCGTTTATTTCAGGGAGGAGGGGACATGATTTACCAATATTCTTAGTCTAATTAGAGAATCTATTTAAAAGGAAATGGTAGTGATGGTTGATTTTCCCCTAATTCTTGTTCCTGTGGGTAATAGCAGGTGCTAGGTTATTTTATTACACTTTCCTGCCCTTTCCACTGCATATTCATTGAGTTAAAATTATTTCACTGGTGACAAAAACTTAATGCCAGGCATAAAATAATAAAAAGTAAAAAGCACACTTTTAAAGAATCAGCTATACCATGTTTTATGGACATCAAATAACAATCCAGAAATGTACTAACTGATTTTGTAATATTTCAGGAACCACTTCAGATATCATTGCGAATTCAGTTCTTAAGGCATCARTGTTGATGTTTTTGTCGTAAGTATGCTCTAGTGATGGAAGTACAGACAATGCTAGTAAATCTTCCATGCTGTCTCTCCATGGCAAGCTACTGAGTTCCAAGTCTGTCCCACCTCCTTTAAATGCTCTGCTGAATTATCTGATAGTTATCCTTCTCTCCCTATTGACTAGTTTTGGGGTGTTGAAGAGCCATGGTGTCATTCTGTCATTGTGGGCTGGAGATGAAGTGCAGAACAACCAGGTTCTTAATTTAGCCATCTCCATAGAGTCCCTGAAGTTAGGTGAGATGAATCTCCAGGCTTAAAACTTTCTGCCTCAGCAACCTGATTGGCAAAATGAAGGTGATTGAGAAGAATGTCCCCATTCAAAAAAGCTCAAATCAGATTTTCATCAGGTTAAGCATATTATAGAATAATTTAGGTTGGAAAGGTTTTCTGGAGGTCATCTGACCAGCATCTGCTACTCAGAGCTTAGAGAGAGTTACTCAGGACTTTGAACCTCTAAGTTTTGTGCATCTCCTGGGCTGGTTACTCCTTCACTGTTGTGCCACAAAGCATTGCTTTGTGGTTGTGCATGTGCCTTAGCTATAGCTTATTATATTGCTCCATCTTCAGCAACTACATGAGAGTCAGTGAAAGCAATAGTTGTACTGAGAGAAAATCAGGCACAGCATTTGAAAAATATTTTGAGAGCAAAGAGCTGCCTGTAAGTTCCAAGTACTATTTAGTGGGAAGAAATCCATGATGCAATTTAAAAATATATCCTTATGGGCAACAACTAGTGATGATTTCTAGTGCACAGTTTGGCTTTTAGTTATGTTACTAAGTATTAGTTAGAAAAAGAAAAGAAAAAGCCAAAGTCCTATTAAATAGGTTGTGACTGTAATGGGTCATCCACAGAACTTGATAAATAACATCATAGTATGATTAAAAAGAAAATAAGCTTTTTCCTTAAAGATGCTCTGTATTCAGATAGTTTATGTAAGAAAAACAGCTGAGTTTATGTAATTGGATGACTTCTGAAGGTGAGCAGAGTGGGGTAGAGTTAAAACTAATTAAGTGGATCAAAATTGGCACAGAGACAGAGTGTAAAAATGAATGTAATCAGGAGGGAAAGGTAATTTAATTAAATTGTCAAAAGATGTCAAGTAAAAAACTTTGTGTTTAAAAACATAAGGAAAAACTTTTTGCAAATGGCCTTGGGGAGGGTCATTAAAAAGTAACTAAATAAGCTAGGGACAGAACTTGAGAAGCAGCAAAGATGAGTGTCTGCAATGCCAATTACAGTGGAATCTGGCTAAACTGAAGTCTTTAGGATCATAATATCCTTCAAACGAGTGAAAATTTGTGCTACCACAATGTAGTGGTACRTACACATGCATTCCTCAGATGAACTACCACTTGTTTTCACTAAAGGTAAGTATTTTGGTATGGGACAAAACTGAACCAGCAGTGACTTTAAAGCAGGGCTTTAAAACATTAGTGCTTGACCCAGGCAGTGCTCAGYGGCCCCAGCAGATTGCTGACAATGTTGTCCAGCTACACGTTGATAATAAGTTGGGTAGAACAGCACAGCACAAGACGTTCGAGTGCAGTAAGYGGAGCTGCTTCCAAACTGAGGTGTGTCATCAGTAAATGTAATGCAGTCTTCACCCAGCAGGAGCAACAAGCACAGGACCCGTGAGAGACTGAATGAGTCAAGGGAATTTATGAACGAGACTTATCAAAACGTATCCGCTCGATGACACCATTAGCCTGTTGTCTCACGACGGTCTTTTCTGTATGGCCGTAGCAATATGTATTGTGCCTTGTACTAGCTGTTTGCTAGTGATGCTTCACTTCTGTTATCTGTCACGTCTGTGCCTTTTTTATAATCCTTTTTTTTTTAGGTACTTGTTTTGGTTCCTTTTTATAATGTAACATAGGAGAGAATTTCTTGGTTCCTTTGTAGAGAGGTTCAAAGGTATTTCAGGTTCAAGCTGATGTGCTTTAAATGTTCTGGGCAGCCCTAATGTTGGAAAGACAGCCTAAAYCCAAGAAATCTTAACTACCTGTTTAAGGCTTTAGATCACCAGAGCAGCTGTGGGAGAAATGGCCACAGGGGAAGGTTGAAGTGGTTTGTATGGCTCCAGGAATGTGGTAGCCCTTCTCTCCAGGGTTAGGTACTTCTGCCATCCCAACACCAAGGTATAAAAATGAGGAAAAGAGTACAACCACCTGGGGCTCTGCAGACCTCTTGTCTGTAACACACTATTGGTGCTGTTCTGAAACGATACCTCAGTTAGCTAAAAGTGCGTTTCAGTTTGCAGGACACTTCTTGAAAATGAAGCCAAGACACTCCAATATCTGTAGCAGTTGGCATCACATCTGGTTTTGGTGCTCTTCCTTGTTCTCACTTTTTACTTTCCTTTAGCTTACTGCTAGAAATCTCCTCTACCTAATTTTATTACTTCATATATTGCCATACTCATGTTCGCTACAGAGGCAGGAAGCAGTGGTTAAGCCCTTCTGCCCACTCCCTCTTTTTTTTTTTTTTGGTCAATCTTCAGCAAATAATGATACCATTATCTTTTGACAGCAGGATTGGATAGCATTAGATACCTCCATTCATTCAGTGTATCAGTCAAACCAGTCAAAGAATATATTGGATAGGATCACAACTTTATCTGTCCAATACACATTATACCAATGTAGCACAAGAAGGGCTGCTCAAATTGATTGAATTGGGTTTTCCTACAGCGCTGCTTTGTGTACGCTGGGAAATATGCTGTATCAGACAATCTACAGGAACAGCAGCCATGGTGTGACTAATCACAGCAATACTAATACTGAATAATCTCAGGAAACCTGAACAGAAGGATCAATGTTCCACTCACTTCGTGTAAGTGGCCTATGCTATAAAAGCCAGCAGGTAAAGGATAGATACTGCTACATTTAGAGCCTAACTTATATGATACAAGTTGGATATTTCAGATATGAGCCTTCATCTTACACATGCCTGTACGTGTCCTTACATCTAGCTGACCAAAGCCATCAATAAAAGTGTCAGCCACTTTTTTKGGGRAAAAAAAGGCTTTATGCTGTTTGGCAGTGCTTCTTAAACAGTGATCTTCGCGATTAGATTTTTGCCTTCTGAGCTTCTTCCATCCAACCCCTTAAAACAAGAAGTTCGTCATCTGGGTCAGCCACAGAGGACAAAGTRTTTGAAGACTCCATGGTGATGGAGGTCAACATTAGCCTTTAGAGGAAAAAATCATAGAAACAACGCCCAAGGGAGTGTGAAGCAGGAGCTTCTGTTACGAAAAGCTTTCAGATGAAGGAAGCTCCTTTGTGCCTTCTCTCACGATGTCAAATGAGAGGTTTACACCATCTCCTTTTCCAGTTCCCACGAGGCCAGAGCTTTGATGCACCTTAGCTCAGGCTACAGGGAAGAGGAGCTGCAGGTCTCCCTTCACCACGGGAGGTGGTGTTCACCCTGCTGAGAGAAGAGGGTGGCAGATGGTGACTTAAAGAACATTTTGTACTGCCCGGTGACCACTATGTTTCTGGTAGGATGTTCTCGTGCTTTCCACTGTAGTTCTCAGTCATTTTCTRTTTGGGGACATCAACTGTTTATAAGGTTGTTCTTCTTTTCTTCTCTCTCCCTTCAAGCTCCAAGTAATGCTAACTCATTCCCCTTCTGTGCCTGAGTGTGTCAGGGTTCCTGAAGCAACTTCTGCCAGCAGCTGTGCTGTGTCAGAGCTGCAGTTGGGGCAGCCTGTCTTTTATTCCGCTTTTCCCCATTTCTGCCAGGGTAAAATTCAAACAGTAACTTTTGATTTAGGGCCTTGCTTTATTGTCTCRAAGAAAGAGAGGATTGTTTATAATCAGAGGAGACTGAGTTTTCATCRCTATAGATTGATGCATGTTTTAGAGCATTCACCTTTAAGGTATCCAGAATACAATCTGCTCGATCCTGTGGGGATTATAAATTTCTGGAGTGGGCTTCTTTGTTCTTCTTGTCTGCTGAGGAGAGCTTTATGATCACTATTACGTTATCTTGTTTGTAGTACTGGGGAACTGGGACTCTTCTTCCTATTGGGGAGCCTTTTCTTTACTTCCATACCAGTAAAGTGATCCTTACACCAGGGTTCATCCCTAATAAGCAACTTGAGAATTCTACCTGAACTGAGAAATATTTTTCCCCTCTGTGTGCCCTAAGCTTCGGAATATCAAGAAGCCTACATGCTTTGAATCTGAGACAGAGCTTACAGTCTAACAGCTTTTTTATCACCTTCTATCAAGCAAAAAAGCCTCCAGGTGGATTAAGCTGTGTATGTAAGAAGCTTAGAAGGTAGCAGGTGTCAAGTCTCAGTAAAGGTCATTTTATTAGGGCTATTCTCTTCTCAGACACAGCTTTSCTTGTGGACTTCTGTAAAACTGCCACAGAGATGGTAGGTACGCTGCTATACAGAGCAGAGATGTTCTGCAGAATGCAGAAGTGCCCACAGCATCTTTGCCCAGGGATTTTAGGCTTTTAGAGTGTGGCCCAGAAAAAATAAGGTGAGGTTGCTGGAGAAGGGTAGCAAGTTAAGGAAAATGCCTTCCCACATTTCCCCTACAGCCATCCTAAAAGGTCCAGATCAGATGGACAGGGTGTTGATGGCACATACCACAGAAGAAGAAATAAGGTGTTATAAAGAAATAGAAATCAAAATCCTTACTGCCTGTAACTGAGAAGCTAGAATGTACCTGAAACACACTTGGTGCATCCAGTGTCTATTGTTACTAGATCAAAGGAGAATGACTTGCTGTAAAAATGAATAAATCATGCGGCAACTCATT
Organism: Rhea americana; assembly: GCF_003343005.1. Classification (NCBI taxonomy): domain Eukaryota; kingdom Metazoa; phylum Chordata; class Aves; order Rheiformes; family Rheidae; genus Rhea; species Rhea americana. The sequence continues at coordinate 388,239 of NW_028186397.1, read as the reverse complement.
CTGCCAGTCTGCCAGTGATTTGAAGAGAAGACTTGAACAGACAGCATTCACTTGGATCACATTTCTGATCATATCTTCACAACAAAAAGGGTCAGAAACAGATTTTCTTTTTTCTTTCCTTCTTTCTTTTTCTTTCTTTCTTTTTTTTTTTTTTTAATGGGAGTGAGGTAATGCTAGGAGCCCTGGCCGTACACATTTGCCTTTCCTGCCTGCCTGTACCGTCTGACTGTGCCACTAGCTGTAGGCTTGCATGGGGTGAGCAGGAGGGAAAGGGTAGAGAGCCAGCAAGGAATGATGAGACTTTAAACGTCTGATAAAACTGCTTTCACTGACATCTCAGGGAGGAATAGCTTGGAAAGCTCAGTCAAACTTTGGCTATTTCAGAGCATGCCATGTTAAATCCTGCACGCGTACTTAAAGATTAACACTGAAGAAGTGACTTGAACCAACCAGCTGTCCTTCAGAAAAGGGAACGATAGTGTGCTATAACCTTACAAAAGCTGGAGTATGTCACGGAAATGTGGAGAAATMTGATCAGATAAGGGTGAACAAGGAAAATTCAAAGTTTCAAGGTATCTGTGAAGCAGAAAGCCTGCCAGAGAATTAGGAAGGTTAAGGACATTGCAGAGAAGTCAAATGATTTTGTGGCTTCTGTCTTCACTTCAAAGATCTTGAGCTAATACCTGCTTTTCAGGCAGTAAAGATGAGCCCTTCATTGATTGACATGTCAGTAGAAGAAATGTTACAACCAKCTGATAAATCAAACAGCAGTAAATCATCAGAGAATATACACCCAAGAGTTGTAAAGGATCTTAAAATGAAGTGGCTGAACCACTGGGCGAAAAGTGCAGTCTTGTTCAAGTAATCTRTTATACCAGCAGATGAAGAGCAGCACTGGTTTATCTATAATTTAAGTAGGTTGCAGTAGGGATTCAGGGATGTTAGTAAGCTTGTTTTGGTACCTACAAAATTGGTTGAACTAACATTAGAGACTGAGTTTTAACRAATACAGATGGTCATGAGGTGTGAGCTCTAAGCAGCATAGTTTCTGCTGGTTGGATGTGGTTAGGAAAGTGCCTCTTGACAAGTTCTTTGGACTTTCAGAAAATCTTTGATCAGACAAGCGGCTTTCCTGCAAGTTTTGTAATGGGCTTCTCTGAAAACAAGAAAYATGGTGGTGTGAGTGGTAACAAGTTACTGAACAGGAGCTGATCAATGGCAACTGCCTGGGTGCATGTCCTTAGCTTGTAGCATTGGTGAGGAAAGCTGAATTACCTATGCCTGCTTTTACAGAAGTTGTCCTACTGTGCTTATTTTTTTAGGACAGAATAGAAAAGGTGAGTTAAGCATTCCTGTTCATCTCTCCTCCAATATAGGAACCAAGAGTTATTTCAGAAAAATAAAGGAGAGCAAATTGAAATGGGTCAAAAGAGGTGCTTTATAGGCAATGCATAAATAGACCGGTGCAAGCCAGGGATCTGAGCCTCACAGGCTTTATTTCTGTATCCATACAGAGTGAAACGCTTGCACTTTCACATTAGATGGAGATGAAAACAACACTGAAGGCAAATTGTTGTTCTGACTTTGGAGTGGAAACCACGGTCTGAATAGCGGGATAAGGAAGAAACTTCCCAAATAAGCAAGTTAGACCCTAAATGTTTGCAGGAGTGTTTCCCTTACTTACCTCTGAGGGCTTTTTTTATTGGCTACTGTAACAGGCTCCCTGCTAGATGAACTGCTGGCCTGTTCCAATCTGGCAATGCCTGTTTTCTTTCCCTGTAGGACACAGTGACTGTCAGTTGAATCATACATCAGATCATGGCACCATGGAGGACTTGTACTTGCTGTTACTGCACTTGACATTTCAGTAGCTCCRCTGGCTCCTATTCTTGCTAAATTCTGAACTCCCCGTTGGTTTGGCGGTGCAATTTTTCATGTTTCTTATAATCACGCTCTCCATGTTGATCCTACTTGGCAAATGATAGTGAGCTTGTGAGCTCTGAAGGCTGGCTTGAAAACTGTGAACTCAGAAGATATTTTGCCTTTTTCTCGCTTTAAATATTTTATCTCCCAGCCTGGAATTATTCATTGGATTAATGTGCAAGCTGCTCCCTTTGGAAAGAGCCTGGCTGCGAGGCCTTCCTCTGTATTTCTTCCTGAAYGGAGACCGCTGATGTCCGGAGCCACTGTTCTTGCAGCATGGCTGGTTTCGAGAGAGCGATTTCTCCCGAGAGAGAGGCTTTGCTTGGGAGCAGCTGCCGCTGGCAAACCCGGCTGGACGAGATCTTGTCGTGCGCGCGTTGGGCGGAGCAGGGACCCCGTTGCTGGGAACTGCTGCCGCTGGAGCAGAGCCAGAGCAGAGGGAGCAAGGCAACCTCTGACCTGGGCTGGCCCGGGGCCCGTCCCCGGCATCCCCGATGCGGCAGGGCTCCACRGCTGGGGCACGAGATCCCGGAGGTGGCTGGCCGGTGGCATCTCTCTGGAGATGCGTTTAATCGCTGGGATTTGCAAGAAAGGTTTTGTGTGGCTTGGAGTGTTTGTTTACGTTGGCTAAGGGCGATCTGTATCGCACTCAGGGTATGTTTGGTTTAGTTTAGTCTCTGTTACCGTGTTTAGTATTTTAGCGTGCATTTACTAAACCCAATGACACCTGCACGACTGGCCACCTCCATTAAACAGTGCCTGTCTTAGGGAACCACTTTGGGGGTTCCCTAAGGTTTCTCCCGTAGTTTTGTTTGACCTTTAGTTACAGCCACCGGCAGCCAGGCTGCTGGCATTGGCCGCCCTGCGCGGGGACYGCCTAAGACAGCTTTCAGCACGTCTTGCTAATACTTGCTCGCCAACGGTTCATTTTACCTCTGCGTGCCTGCACGCTGGTGCAGAGTCTTGCTCGTTTTCTCTTTCTTCGTGTACGCTCTGATGTTGATTATTAGGCTGGTGGTCTCCTTCCTTCTGCTTTGGGCCACTCATCAGTGATAATGTATTTCAAGGTATTTCTTTTCACTTCCTCTTAAGTCGCTCTTAAGAGAGAGGTTATATCTTACAACGTGTAAATCTGCTTGAACCGTACAGGTGTTGGCTAACGCACGTTTTCTTTAGCATTCTCGACACTGTTGCAGATTACTTCACCTCCCCTCTCCATCCGTTTCGCGCAGTTTTGGCTTCCAGTGAATGTTTGGTCTTACTGTGCGTGGTGCGTATCTGAGCGTTCCCTCTGGGACTTATAAATGACTTTACTCCTAGCACAATAAACTTCCTTTGTATTTCAGGAGTACAATAGCAGAACCTAGAAACTCAGACTTAGATGTTATTGTGCTAGGCACTGTGTATATGAATAGTAAAAGAAAGTGCTTTCTTGGTACGTCTTACTAGATGGGTACATGGAAAGAATTGATACTATTCCCAATTATTTAGGTAAGGAGACTGTGGCGTGTTGTCCACAGCTAATTTTAGACTTTTGTTCAGCAGTGCAGACATAGATAAAGAGCTTGATGTATCTGCGTAGGCCCTAGGGAGTGTGTCAACTTAAATAAGATGCTTAAAAAAGAGCCACGTGATGGAAAACTCCAAGCAGAGACTGAAGCGGAACCAGGACTCCAGTCACCTGCTTGGAGTGCTGCAGGGATTCTGGGATTTGATTGCCTTATTTCAGAGTACTACATTAAAGACCTGGCACTCAACCATAAGACTGTGGTTACTTTTCTTTTTCCTCCTCTAGACATGACCTGGATGCTCATTATACTTTGTTTTTATTTTATTCCTGATAACAGTTCTAGCTGGTTCAGCCTTTCTTGGTTAGATGGTATCAGCCTTGTTCTATCAATTAAAACCAAGTAGAATTATTATTTTTGATATTTTCCACATAAATTAATATGTTTGGATGTGTCAGAGAGGGTGCAGTAGAAAACAAATTGCCAAGTTTTTCACAATCTCTTTTTCATCTGAGTTTAGTTAGAGAGATTGTTCACTGGATTCTAGAGGCAGAAAAAAAAAATAGTTGTGATGTTTTTGAACTTAAATAATCTGCATTCTATATAGATTTGTATTTCAGCTTCTTTACAGCAACATATTGGGGTGTGCTGTTTTAGAGGAGATCAGCACCTGTGCTGTGGTTGAAGTAACTGGAGATTGTGGAATTGGATTACTCTGGAAAGACAGGCATTGATGTACTTGGGCATCTAATGTTGGCCACACATTTTTTTTTAATTATTTATAAAAAAAATTTGGCTGTAACTGCCGTGAGTCACATTATGGCTATGAATGTATTCTGTGCCAGTGAAGAAGGAAGCCAGTATAGTTTCTGAAGAGTGAAAGAGCCTCACCTGTTCGGTGCTGTCTGCAGAGGCTCTGCGTAACCACTTCTCTGGTCCTCCCAATGGCAGGAGAAAATGGGGCACAGGAAGGGGGAATTAGTTGTGATATGCATATATACATATGAACATGGAGATATTTCCACATGGATGAAGCCACAGTRCTTGCTAGAGCTGTCTCAGGCTAAGTTAGAAATGAGTTGCATGTATTTTCTGTCAGGACCACTTCATTTGGAAAAGCAGAGCTTGTGCGTAGGAACAGTACACAAAATAAATCCATTCCCTTCACTGCTCTCCCTCCCTTGCTTTTTCCAGTGAATCTCACCTGTAAATTTATATTAAAGTGTAGGTCCTGTGAGCTCACTGAAGCTAGAGATAGAACCATTGTATCATTATTTGACTTTGATATGTCGTTTTGGGGCGTCCAACTAAAAGGGYGAGTTGGAGGTGCATCTTTGAGGATCTTGCTATTCGCAACATAAAATGATAAAGATAGGTAGTCTAGATAAAGAATTTTCATGTATTTTTTTTTTTWAAACTAACAAATATTTTGTTTAATAAGCCACCACTAGTCAGGCTGGAGAATGAGACTGAACTTGAGTGCATTCACGGTTCAGGTTAGACTTTGTTCAYGTCCGCAGTCCCTGTGCACAGCATAGTGCATAAATTATTCCTGTTTAGCAGAACAGAAATGTCGAAGGAGGCTGTGTCTCAGGTAGGAGCTTGACACATCATTTTGCATCCTTTGTTGCTTCTTAGTGCCATCAAGGATGTTTATTATTTGTGTATCATTTGATTCCAGATCTTACAGGCACACACACACACACCATCTAGCTCAGGATTTTCAAAGCCGGTGAGGAGTTTGGAGCCTAACTAAAGCATCTTTAGAAGATCTGTTTTTAGGACATGCTGAACATCCCATACGCCTAATTTTAGATTGCTCAAGTTCATCTACTGGATGCTGTCACTTTCTTTTGACAGTAGGACTCTGAATCCCACAGAAACTGGGGCTACCTTGTAGAAATGAGGATCCAATTCTAAGTATTTTGTCATGGTTGGTGACACTGATAAGAAAAAAATTCCCAAAGTGTAAGATGCYATCAGAAATTACCTCCTTTTTTCCCCTCTGTAACACATGTTAAATTAGCCAATAAGCCTTGAAGCTGTGCATACCTGATGATTAATTCATGTTATTTTGTGTTTTTTTTTAAAAAAAGATTCTATCATGCTAGATTTACAGCATTGCAGAGTTTCACAATGTTGCAATGCTGTCTTCAATTCAGGCGCTTCATATTGAAATTTCACACACAATAATTGGCTGACCTTCACAGCTATGGCAGAAACTAATTAAAGCTGTAAGGCTTTGCTAGCTATGCTTTTGTGTGAAATGTGAAGTTTGGTGATAATGAAATATGGGGTGCAGATGTTATTGTCTCAGATAGTCTGTGCCCTTGGTTCACACTAATGAAGAACAGCAATTATTAAACAAAAAGTATTTTCAGCCATTAATTATTTGTGTTTTGATAGACTAAGTATCCCAGCAGCAGCTCCTTCTTCTTCCCTTCTTCAAAAAGTCACTTAATGCCATCTTATAAGCTAATGGGAGAGTCCCCAGAATGTTGCATAAAACTTCTGCGGTATTTGTAGGACTGGTTTTAGACTCACGCTGTTGCACAAGGCACCACACCACAAGTAAGGGAATGTTTGGAAGGGGAGGAAATAAAAGTCTGAGGATTTCTCTGCTCTAGACAGAATCCGTCCATAGCAGAATCCCTGTCCTTTCCGTTACATTCCTACAGCTGGCCGAGGGGGCTACCGGCGTTGAGATTTATGGGGAGGCARGAGAGGGATGTACCCTGAGGCCTGTGGTTCTTACACTCTGAACCGAGTCCTCCACCATCTGACTTACCTCAGCAGCGGGATAAGTGGTCAGTTCTTCATTATGGTCAGTTGGCCAAGCTATTCCGTTGTCCCATCATTCGCTAGCAAAGTGTTGGGGGAAAATTTGGGGTTTTTTTGCCTTGTAGTTCCAAATTCAGTATTCGKTCAGTGGAAGCGCATTGTCGAGAACCCTGCAATTCGTGTCCTTCAGTCCTCCCCGCTGCTTTCCCTCTGTCCGTTCTTTTCTTCCCCTTTACCTCGTGTCAGCYGCTCCCCACGGTAGCGCCCCAGCCCCACGCGAGCTGCGTTAATAGCCGTTCCGCTCCGTCTGCTAACACGATCTGCTTATYGTCAACGTGTCGCGCGGCTGTTCCAGGTTAGGGTTACCGTCCTGCTCACGTGAGTTGGAGGAAGGACTTCACGCTTCTCAGAGCCACCCAGCCAGGCCAACTGCAGATCTGAAAAATAATGCTCCTTCAGTTCGCGCTTGACTCACGTTTTCAAGGTTGAGGGTGGGTTTTTGTAAGGCTCCCGTGACCATCATAAGCAGCAGTGATGTGYCTAGCAAGCTGAGGAGGAATGTGAGCAGCCTGAGCCCACAGGATGCCGTGAGTGCGACCGTGAACTCTGTGGGCTGGCGCACACACGTTGTGTTCATGGGATAAAGATGCAGGCACAGTGCATCTGTGCCTTCCTTTAGTGCGATGCTTTGCAGGGGACAAATGCTTCAAAAATTTGCTGGTTTACCTTGGCAGTTTCTCTGTTCATGCATCCAAAMGATCAGTTCTTCATGATGAAATATATGCAATGATATTAAAAAAAAGAAATTGCTGTTAGGATGTTAGAATTCCATTTCTRTGGAAATAATGGCTTGGAAATACTTGAGTATTTTTCTGCCTGACAACCACAACCATATAGAAAGAGAGTTCTTTACAGAAACAGTTGTTTCAGAGGACTCCTTTGGATTAATATGCCACTGTGTTTCTATAAATGATGTTATAAGAAGATATATTACCTGCGTACTACATTTTTATGCATCTAGAATTGATACTGTAACCTCAAAAAGAAAACTAAAGCAGTATTTAAGACTTATTAGCCCTCTTTACTTGCCTGAGTTCCAAGAGATGCCCATTTTAAGGTTTTCAGAGTAAGGCTGTCTGTAATTCATAGCATATTATAAATATCTAAATCTCTTTAGATCTCTTCCACACTACTCATCTGGGAGTCCGACATTCCCAAAASAAGCCAAACAGCAACTTGTTCGGGATTGCTGGGAGCAGCGTTGACCAGGCTTCCCATGCCCGTGCAGTTCAAGGCTGGCGCTAGAGAGAGCGCAGAGATGCAGATGCCTCCAAGGTGGCTTTGGCAGACAAAACCTGGCTTTGGGCGTGCGTGTGGGGTGACGTGTACGAGCGTGCAGGATGGGTTTGTGCAACGGCCACGTGGCCGCGGGTGAGGAGCAGGTGCGTCCCATGCAACGTGCTCCGTGGGTCGGTCTCTGCTGCAGAGGGCTTCGAATCTGTKTCCTGCATATGTGCACGCGGTGTACTGTATATGTGTTTTCATATGAATGAAAACCAGAGGGAGTACCGTCAGCATGTGACCCTGATTAAGAGTGCCAGRTAGAGGAACAATATATATTTTAAACCATATTAACGTATAACTGATGTTTTGTAGGCTTTTTCAGTTGTACCTCTTCTAAATTTGCCGCTGTTTCGGGTGGCGTCTTGGCTCTAGTGAGCCCCTCTCTGAACGTRTAGCATAGGCATGGAAAAGCACAAAGCGAAGGATGCAGTGCGTGTGCACAYTTCTGTGCAAATTACACAAAAAGACAGTTTCCTATTAGCTTCACTTTACAGCTTGTGATGTTTGCTGTGACAAATTTCAGTAGGAGGGGATTTTGTATGCCGATTTATTTGGGAGGCCAACTGTATGACATTAATATATTGCATATTTTTCTAGCGGCTTGCTTTCTGTGACTTTTTTTTTAAGAGACGCTGACCTAGAACAGGGGAAATTAAATGAGAAGAGTGAGTCATCTCCTGCTCCTAAAGTGTATCCAAAATTAGCAAAAGCTTTAGTTTTATCTGAACAGTGTTAAAACTATAGCAGGAAGATGAAATTTGGTTCTTCTGACACAATCTGACAAACACATGGAACAGAATAGCTTGTAGCAGTGGTGTTTACAAGGTGCAAAGATGTCAGTGTGCAGGGCAGAGAGGCGAGGGCTTAGAGATGAGTGATGTAAATATGTTAGCAAGCAGGACTTTAATAAAGTACGAAATTAATGAAAAGACCAACAAAACACCGATCTTCTAAACCTCACAAATAAATAAGCCTTTCAAAAAAAATAAAAAGCCCCCAAAGAAGTATTTCTATAAAGAAGTTATTTCCACTGGTTTGGCAAGCAGCGTACTTTGCTGTGTTCCTGCCGTCTCTCTGTTGGTAAGTRCAAATGTGCGTGTGCAAATAGAGCGTGGACGTGCTTCGTCTTTCTCGGGCACAAACAGAAATGAGAAGCAACGTCCAAGTCGCTGCTTCTGACCGTGCCGATTCCCACTGCTTTGAGCAATCCCTTCGGTTCCTTCTCCATGCGATGATGCGTGAGCCCGAGCCACGTCTGCAGAGGAGGCCAAGCACGAGGCTGAGAGCTCCTGATTGCCTCCATTAGTTCGACTGCTCCGAGTGCTCGATCTCTAAAATCCACAGCTTCTCTTTCTTGGAGTGTTTTGACAGTTCTAGAGTTAAGTAAGGGTATCTTCAAAAAGCTCGATTGTGGGGCTGAGTTTTAGTAATTGACACCAATAACATAACAACATTAAATCATCCACATTTTTTATAGTGGATAAGCCAGTCTGCTTGTAAATATGTTAAAGGATAGCATATAGGTGGCGGAAGAATTATGCTACAATTTTAACAGCTAATAAATCTTTATTTAAGCAAGGGACTGCTAAAATTTAATTAGGCATATAAAAGCAGAGATCATTCTAGGGGTAAAAATACACCAGTTTTCACAAGAAAAGACATCTGCTTCATGGAAAAATTGTAAGTTAAAATTTACTCTTCTGTTACTATGTCAATAAAAAAGCTTTTCTTAAAGGATTCAAAGTATCTATTTTTAAAAAAAAGGGGAAAAAAGAAAAGTCTAAAAAGGGAGGAATAAAGAAAAAAATCTCAGAGCGTGGTTGCTTGAGTGCCACAGGCAGGCCCCCGTACTTTGTCAAGCCCGAGCCTATTTTAGCAGTAGCTCCGTGCCTTGGAGAGCGGGTGCTGTTCATTTAAACGCTTGTGGACATCATGAAATAAAGCGCACGTGGCGTTAAAAGTCAGCCCGAGGTTTTTTGGAAGATGYGAATGACGCAGGACTATATATTGCTCTCGGCAGGTTTGTTCCCGCACCACCCGCTGTACAGTTAGCCAGGAGGGCAAAAAAAAGGGAGATTCCAGATTTTTACGTGCGACATATGTCGCTGCTGTGCTGAGCGYACTGTCACCACGGCTGTGAAAAATCAAAGCGCCTCCCCCCGGCTCCACGTTACCAACCTCTCTGAAGAAAACATGCACCTTTTTCCTCAGCGGCTTTGCGAGAAAAAAGCTAAAACTGCRTTATATGTTAAAGGATCACTTTAGTTTACAAGTCTGTGTAAAATTCAGAACAAAGTCCCTCAGCACATGGCATTTCCCACTGAGTACTGTCAAGCTCCTGGAAGATTCCCGGAGTTTTACTGCTACCCACGCTAAAACCCTGGGCAGCTCGGGCTGCGTCCCGCTGCACTGCCGCGCGTGCAGTGCCATGGGCCACGAACTGCACATCTGCCTGGCGAGTGTATAGGTTTTTCTTAGGCTTCCCGAGAAGAGGCTGCTTTTGTATCAGCTTGGCAAGTGTCTCCTTCCTTGGCGTGCCGATCAGCTCTRCAGCTCCCACCTGAAATGCTGGTGCAGCGAAGCACAGGTCTAACTCCAGGGCTGCACTTGCTTTCCTAGCATAATTATTAAATAGCAAGTATTCTTTCATTCTGTCCAGCTAGGACACAGTCTTTATTTGACCTTTGCTACTATTCCTGTTACACTAGCTCCTAAGCCGTTTTAAATCTTTTCATAGCCAACGCAAGCCGCTCCACAGCATTCAGCCCAACTGGGTGTTGTAACAAATTGTCTGGGTAAACTGCTGAATCTGTACGGGAGATTTCTAAGAGCAACTTAAACAAATATCTGTCAGAAATGACACGGTGCAGCTCATCCTGCTTGAAGGGCAGGAGATATAATGTAAATGACCTTTTAATTAAGGTCAGCCTGTTTTCTACATTTGTTTGATTTATGCTAAAACCATCTGAGGACAAACTGTTGTCTTAACGAAATATATTTTAAGCMTGTGTTTTTCCAAGTGAGAGGTACCAGAATGACATAGTGCATGTTATCTAAAAGGTCTTCTTCTCAGCGAAGGATATGTTTGTGTTGCTGCCCATCCATCTTTCTATTTTCTCCAGGAACTTGACGTAGGCCAGCAGAACTCACTCTGCCAGGCAGCCGCATACCGTACGTCCCGGACAAGGGTAGTTGTAACTTGGCAAAGGCAGGTCTCTGTGATATCTCTGCCTTCAACATTTATTCACTCCGGCAAGAATACCGTGTATGCCCTGAGTTATTCACGTTAACGTAAGAAACTGAACTTATGTTAGGGTCTAAGCACTTTTGATCTGATGTGAACGTTCTGGGATTTGCCCTCTCCATGGCTAAGAGCAATGGAGTAATTTAATAGATCTGATGCTTCCAATTTTCTGAGAAATGAAGGAATGTTATTAGTAACATTTGTGCAAGTAGCATACAGGCTTACATGTGAAATAGCAGTTCTTTCATTCGGCTGTTTTTATTTTCTTTGTTTTGCAAGGTAGGTAGAGCTTCAAGGGCTAAGCTATTTTGCTTACTATTTTGACTGTTCAAGTATGGGTATAAATCAGTTGGCAACAGAAAAGCTTTGTTCCATAGAGTCTATAATTGACTTGTAATGGAATGCAAGTAGACTCTGTTACCTGCGATACAGGACCGAAGCAAGCGTCTTGAACGAAAATTGCTGAAAAAAATGGGCCAACTTCTGCTTCCTGTTCCATCCATGTGATGCCGCAGTGGCCTGCTGGACAGATGGTTTGGCTAGGACATGGTGAACTGCAAAAATTTTTATTCCTCTAAAGTAATTGTTTGTACAAATCACAGGATTTGAATGCGTAAAATTCTAGCCAGATGTTGGAACCAGAAATGAATCATGACACCACGAGTCATTGATTTTACTGGGAACTATGGCAATACCTATCATGATTTGCACTGGGACACATTAGTGGGAGTACAGGAATAGTGGTGGCTTGCCAGGGAACATATTCTTTTTGTTTAAAGATCTACTTTTGCTATTGTTGCTAATTTAGAGATACTCCAGGCTGGGTCATTTACAGTATTTGAACCGAAGACTGCTGGATCTAAAATACATGAGACTAATGCCTTATCCAAAGTACTCAGTTTTTGTTTTAGCTCCTCCCTATTTCTGTTTCCTCATATCCAGTATATTCTACACCTTTTTTATTTTCTTCCTCTATTCATATCCGTAGCTGAAAATTACTCCTTTGTGCATGTAACACCCAACACCTGGAATTCTGTTCTTCCTAGATTCCTGGTCATTCCGTTCTTCACCTATCATCGCTTTTCTCCTTACCTCGTAACTGACTTCCACTGTAAGCCAAGAGGGCAGCAAGAAATCATATCTTGCAATTTTTAACACAATCGTACCCTAAAAAGCAGCAATAAAATTTTATTGGAGGAACTGGTTATCTTGTGCATGTAGTATGCATGTAGTAACWGTATGCAATAGAACATTTTAGTCTTCGAGCATAGGATTTCTGCAAGAGAGCTAGGACAAGCTGAGGAGAAAATCTACAGAGCCTATCAGAGAGGTAACTAAGATTAAAGATGATTTTAGTTAGAGTTCATGTAGCTTTGTGAAAGATTTGTGCAATTTGAGCCCATAAGAAAATGAGGGAGACTTATCAGAGCAGGAAATCTTGGAAATCCAGTTCTGGGCCGTTAAGAGTCGCTGCAGAGAGCCGGGAAGAGCTGCCAGGGAAAAAAGCTGGGGGAGAAGGTGATGAGGAGCTGAAGAAGACTGGGATAGGAAGGGGAACTCATGGGAGTGCTGGAAGAGGAACGTGGAGGTGAAGATGGTCTGTCGTGGAGAGCACAGGAGTACAGTCGAACGCAAGGCTGAATGCAGTTTGAAGGGTTACATATAAGCCATGAGATCTGCGAGTTCTGCCTGTCTTTGAAGTCTGGGTTTTCCTTCCCGTCTGCTCCAGGCCTTCTGCTGGGATGAGATCCAGGAACTCATCTGCTGAAGATGAGATCTGGGAACTCACTCCTTAGCGCGCMCACACCCTTTCCCTCCTGTGCCTCGATTTCCTTCAGAGGAAAGTCTGGTGTTAGCAGCCTCCCCAGCACCCAGCGCATTTCCTCTGGATCTGCACACTTGGGAGCTAGGGCTGCAGGGTGGGTTGGAGGAGCTGGCCCCAGTCTAGGCYGTTCATCCCTTCCTTCCCTGTTCCCCGACTGATCTCTTAGGACAAAAGACATGGAGCTTCCCACTTTCCCCCCCCCATCTTATTTCACGACAGGGCACATCTGGCCCATCTGGCTGCGAGACACCATGGCTTCCCTCTGGCTCACCACAGCAGAAGGGAAAAACATGGTGTCTTCTGGCAGTTAGTGAGCGAGTGCGTCATAAAATGGAGGCGGTGGTGACGGTGGTATAGAAATATTCTTCATCCACCCTTTTCACCCTAGGCACCGGAGTTGTTTAGCTGCTGAACCATTCCCAGACCCTGCTCGCTCTCCAGTAGCGTACGGTCAGCGGGAAGAAGCAGAGACGCCGCCAGGGCGGAGCTGGCCGCTCGGAAACACCGTCAGTGCAGCAGTAGGTTCTGGCCCTGTTTGTAAATCAGGGCCTCCTGCTTTCAGATAAATCGGGAGTGGGTGTATAGCAAAGGTGAAGGCCACTGCGAGGAAAGCAAGGGTCTTCTGTCAACAGCGGCCGCAGAAGGATCCGATGCCTTTACTCCTCCTTGGCCTGTAGCCTTGAAATGCCGTTTTTTTGCACTTCAGCCCGTTCAGGAGGGAAACTTTGAAAAGGTTATGTGTCCTGAGAGCAAACCAGAATCTAAATATAGGCGGGGAGAAAAAAAAAAAAAAAACAGATTAGTTGTCTAGATTTTGAGAGCCGCGGGTTGTAACCCGTCCCCTGTCGCTGACAGCCCCTGCTGGCTAAGGGACGCCCGAGGCCTCCTGCCTTCTGCAGCCCTCCCCGGCCTGCCGCTGCYACCTCCCCTCTTGCAGAGGACAGGCAGCGGAAAGGACGAAAGTTGAGAGGAGAGATGCGACTCTAGTCCAGTAATACGATGCCTTTGCAACTGTATTTAATGAAAACGTCTTTCCTTTTCCTGCTGCAGCACAAGGGAGAAGTTTGTTTGYTACACACGCGGCATTTAGCTAAAGGAACGAGGGGGAACAGCGTCTTGCCAGCGCTTAAAAATCAAAGAGGTTGGAGGCTAATTCAGCCGTTGATTATTGGTAAATACAATTTTACTATTTGTGTGATGCTAATAAATGTTTGAAGGGATGAGGTTTTGACACTTTTTTTTTTTACCCTTGTGCTACATGTGAGCAGTAATTGGCTAAGCGACAGCCCTACGACGGCATATGCAGCCCCTGTTTATATAGTTCAAATGTCATTTTCTTTTCTGCCTTGTCTGCAAAAATAAACAGAATGAGAAAAATGTGTCAGTAACAATGTTTTGCAACTTGGAAAAAGGATTTGAAGTACTGGTAAACTTAACCCCACCACGCGCTCGCCCCAAAAATACAATTTAATTTTACATGTTTCTGGCTTTAGTTGCGTACAGCTGTGTTGTAGCTCAAAACAACCAATCTTTTTCTTTTCTTTTCTTTTCTTTTCTTTTCTTTTCTTTTCTTTTCTTTTCTTTTCTTTTCTTTTCTTTTCTTTTCTTTTCTTTTCTTTTCTTTTCTTTTCTTTTCTTTTCTTTTCTTTTCTTTTCTTTTCTTTTTTGTGTTTTTGCTTTACAGGAACTTAGTTGCTTGAACACATCTTGCAGCACATTTTCCTGTTTTAATTTATCCGCGGAATACATAAATAAGGGTTACAAACCAGGAATTTCTATTCTGAATTATATTCAAGGATTACTTTTTAATGCAAACTGTGTGCAAAGTATTTTAAGATATGTTCACCCGATTTATGCAGAATTAGGAACTAAAGTTTGCTGCCTCAGAGTTTTCTACTTCTTAGAAAAGCATTTAAGCATTTGTTTTTCTGGATGTTCATGTTACATGTGTTTGGGGACTTACTTGTTTATGGCTACTGGCCCCCGAATGAATCACTGTGTCTTTGAGTTATTTGTGCTGGCTGAAGAGTTTAGGGGCGGGGGCTGCTACGAGAAATTCTCATCTAATATAAAAAATACAGACTTGTACCACGATGGCCAGCAAGCCCTTTAATCTCAACCAAACCAAGCTGTGTCATTTTTCAATATTGAGCAGGAGTAAGGACTCAGAGGCCAGTTTAATTTAGGAAGCAGATCGCAGTGATTAATTTGCTGTGTTTGGGGCGCGTTTGCTGTTTGTGCCGGATGGTATAGGAAGGTCTGAGACTTCACAGCCCAGCAGGGGGTAGCCAAGCACTGGTAACCAAGAAGGCATCCAACTTTGAAGTACCCTTCATGATAAGGACAGCTATCGAGAGCACATGCTCTCTAAACAGATTTTCCTTCCTGACGGTTTGGGTTATTTACCCTGTTGTAGAGAGATGGTGCTCTGTTTGCTAGGAGAAGCCATGACATGTGAATTCACGATGCAGAATAATGCACTTTTTTTTTTTTTTTGGTTATTTGTTTGTTTTACCATAGGTTGAGATTTTAGATGGCTCAGGTGACTCTTCCACAGCTGAGTCCTTGTAAGGTGAACAGGAAGGAAAACTGTCGTCTTCTGATCAACTACTGTGTTTTGGAAGTATTCACAGTTCTTGGCATGAAATACTTTTTTTTTTTTTTTTTTTTTTTTTTCCAAAGCTGCTTGCCAAACGTGTACATAATTTGCTATGCCTATGGAGTTGCATCGCTAACTGAGGAAGCTGTGCTTTCCAAACAGAGACTGGCAGCTGGCAAACATAAAATATCTCACTGGTGGCAAAGTCTCACAAAAATTAGACACCTGGTTTTGAAAAAAGCAAGGCCTGGCCTTCGTTTAAAATAAGGCAACCGATCTTGTATCTGTGCTTACTTGTCATGTTGAGAATCTGGTCATACTGTCCTGTTATGTTTTGCAATTGAATTTGTCTAGGGAAGGAGACTTAAAGCATGGATTCTGCTACCTTTCTTTGGCTGCAAAGAGGCTGGAGAATGTCTCCCCCTGCCTCCCCCCTCAGCAAGATCATAGGACTTGGCTGGTGAGCTGATATGCTGCAGATTGCAGGCATGTAGCCACTTACATTAAAAAAAAAGAGCAGCTCTTTGCTTGTATTGCACCCAGGCATGCCAGCTTAGATCAAGCCTGTCTTGCAAGACACTGCATCAACCAGACTTTCTTTTCAAAGCCTGCATGGAGACAGACTGTGGTCTAAGAAATGGTTATTATTGTGCAATTTTGTTTTTTCACATGGTTCACAGAGCTTGAGTTGCTCCTTGATGTTCCCAAAGAAGTCTGAGAAGACACCAGTTTTTTGATCCATCTGAATACTGTGACTGGTCGGCCTCTTCCTGTGCTGGCGTTGCAAGAGCACTGCCTAATGCGCCTGACAATACGTTAGGAGAAACCAGTGGTACCACAGATCTACGGCATTTGTCCCAGCCCCTCCTCTACATGGGTTTGATGGTGCAGCCTGAGCATCCAGCCTCTGCTTCCCATCTTCCTCCACAGTGCTCCCACAAAGTGCTGCCTGCTTCCAGCCACGGTCAGAGCCCCGGAGTCCCTGCAGGTCACATTGGGTCAGGTCTTGGCTTGAGGGAGGGTTTCGGCCTCCAAGGAGGTGGAGGAAGAAGCAGAGCCTGCCGTGGTGGTATGAGCTTCAGGGTCCATGGGAAAATGGATGCCCCAAGGAGCCCAGGCTCCTACTGAATTCCCCATTTGGTTGGAGGGATTAGCAGGGAGAGAGACTCCCGTTTGCTGTCCCTACTGTGCCCTGAAATTTTGCTGATGCAACATTTTCATGGTATTGCCATGCTTGACGGTGTTGTAATACATTTACGTATATTTTGTGGGCATTATTATTTAGAAAGATGCAAATGGCTACGGTCCTTGCTCTTTTCCAACTGAAACACGGGAAACGGGCTGCGCAGTCTAGCAAGTACCATTCCCATCTTTTTCGTTTGTTTTTGAAAGAAGCCGCTGTCACGCACCAAACACGCTCTTGGAGAGGAGGAATGCTGCTGAAGAGCTGTTTGAAGGATTGTTAGTGGAGAACCCCCTCAGTCTCCCTTTGCCCGCGCTCACCTTGTTGCCACCGACGCCAGGCTGCTCCGGCATTGCTTTCCTTTGTTTAGTTTTCCTCCGTGCAATGAACCCTTACGTTATGAGTTTCTGCTGTAGTTTTAACCTCTAATATGCAACCATTACAGCTTATCTCGTCTCCTAAATTACTCTAAAATCCAATTATAAAATCCTCTTTCCCTCAATAGCACACAACTTGCCACATTACTGAAATGCTGGGTAGCTCTCTTGTTTTTCTAAATTAATAATAACTACCATTTTCCGTCTGCTCTTAGAATGGAAGTCTTTTATATCACTGTGCTGCTTTCCCATAATACATATTATGGTTCTTTTTATATGCTAGTTATGTTTGGAAAAAACGAGAAAGGTTTTGAAAAGATCTGCCAGTCAACTTCTGTGCATCAAAATATGACAATGAAAATCCTCAGTGGAAACTTAGGCAGCAAATTCCTAATAACAATATATTCTGCCAGAGGAAAATGGCAACCCATCATTTGGAAGAACCTTTATTTTGGGCAGGAATGGCTGCTATTTCTGAACAGTCTGTGTTGATTTCAAAATAAGGATCTGGARGTAACATTTCAAAGGAAACAAAACAGGGCGGATGCTGAGCTCTGTAATCGGAAGTGTTAAAAAATATTAGTGTGTCTTACTGAAATGATTCCCAAATCTCTAGTAGGCTTTTTTCTGCCTTTTTAGAAAAGGAATGATAAAAATAGATGTGATTGACTTTGGAAGTTTATTAAATACATAACCTGAGTTCCCATTTTTTTTCCTTTTTTAAAATGCCATAGCCTCCATGTTAACAGTCCAAACACTGATTGTGTCCTGACACTAAATCTTTGCTCTTAGAATATTAACTGTGTATTTAAAACCGCTGGCCTGGTTTTAATAAACTCCCTGGTACCATAAGCATTTTCTGAAACCCAGTGCGAAGATGTAGCGATAAAGGGATGCAGTGGAAATAGAGATGTGCCCTGTGAGCTTGTGGCTTGAGTGAGATTTAGCAGAAGGGCACACTAATCGGTAAATAATGTAATCACGGGTTTGCACGCTCGCACACCAACACACACGTGCTCATATAGCCGCACAGTCTGACACTGCCCAGTCGTCAGAGTCAAGTGCAATAAATTAACTAAGAAATGAGCCCACATAACTGCAAGAAGGCTCAGCAAGAGAAAAGGTGTTTCTCCTTATAGTGGCCACCAAAATGTCAATGATCATTCCTCAACCACGTGACAAATTAAAGAGAAGTACCCGAAAATAGTCTTCAGTTTTACGACTCAGTGAGATTGTGTTAAAGAGCACCTTGAAACTGTTTGGCTTTACTAGAATCCATGCTGGAAGAGAGTAGCCTGGGATTAAAAACATTTTTCCAGGTTTTTCAATAGAAGCTGTAAGACCCGAGACCTAAGAGCGTGCACCRGGCGGTCCTCACGCAACCCTCCCTGTAGGTGCGGAGGGTGTACGGCTAAGGGCATTGACTCCGCGGGCTCCAGCCCTGCTGCCGGACTCCGCGGTTGGACCTCCGCACTCAAGGAGGCCTCGAGGTGAGATTTCCCCGGGGGAACGCTCGGCTACTCYGGCCGTGAAGGGAATGGCAAATCCCAGCTGGCTGCAGCAGCGGCTGGTCAAACCTCCGGCCGATGCCCGCTGCTGGGTAGCGCGCGCAGCCCCGTGCTCCGTCTCAGCGGCTGAAGCAAACGTGCTGGAACATTTTGGTGTTCAGCTCGCAGGGCTACTGAATCCACTCAGTTCTTGGCTGGAACATTAAGTCTCTCGTACACTCATGATTTGAGGTTACACTATTTGTTTTTTTTAATTGTACCTGCTTCTTAAGCGATTGCTACTTGGAGCTTGAGAAATATTTCACTTTATTTATCATGGCCTAAAGTAAATTAACCTGTATCAGCACAGAGGTAGAAGTCATTGAAAATATATTTATATTTTAAATTGAAGTTCAAGGTAACATTTAAATGAATAATTATTTACTATTTTGTTAAATGCTGACAGATATGACAGCAATCATATATTAGTACAAATGCTTTTCTGTTTTGAATGGCTCATTAGTTGCTTTGTAGGGCTGTACTGGTTTTTTAAGGTTCAGATTCAAAAATCTCTTCTGATTTTTGCTGTTTGGCTTTTGGCAGTGGGCCAGCTGCAGATATGCATAATATTTCACTGTTAGACCTTGCAAACAGAATATCCTGCTGTGCTAAAGAAAACATTGTGTTTCTTACCACATGAAAATAATCCATCACTTTTCAATCAGCACACATGCATACACTGGCATGCGCGCGCACACGCGCGCGCGCACACACACACACTCCCTCTCCTCTACCTGTTTTTTCCATCAGGCTCAAGAAAAAATAAATGGCTATGATGTGAAGGGTGGACTCTTTGTACATGATCCATTAAAGTACAAACTAATCAAAATATATCTAGCATCTGATTTGCAAAGCAGTGTGGAGCCGGGAGGCATGCTGCGGAAATAGATCCTCTGAAGACCTCTCTGACCTTGTTCTAACAGCAGTATCTTTTTGTTAGCTTTAAGTATTATATAGAAAGTGATAACGTAAGTATTAGACAGCCTAGAACACCCTTTGCTTAACTCATGACTACTAGATAGATTGCATTATGTATAAAATAGCAAAAAAAAATAGTGTATATATTGTACAACATGCAAAATACAGGTTATTGTGTTTAATGTATGCAGCTGATAAACAGGAAAATTTCCTCCTTGTAAATACATGTATAGCATGGGAAGAAGTTAATTCACTTTGGAGCACAGCAAATCTTTGGGTGCGTGTGCACAGGCTGAGGGAAGAGTACATTTTTTTTTACACTCAATCAGCTATTACCATGCAATTATGACTTTRTGTCTGTGCAGTAGGTACCACTGAAATCTGGACGTTTACCAAGGGCAGTCGTATCTCAACAATTTCCCATTACAGGTATGGGAATTCAAAAAAAGTTGAATTTGGTAGCTACTGTACTGTATTGTTCTGTGTCTTCTTATTTTCTATAAATTGTCCTTCGCATACAGACAGACAACATATTGCTCATTAATGCACAAAAGGTATTTAACTTTTTACTTTCTAGAGCTGAAACGGTGGTCAAGGAAACTACGATTCTTTGGGGTAATAGGTGTAGTACGGTGCATGTGGTGTAGTCCTTATGTGCAAGAAGGACTGATTTTTCAAGTGATGAGGCTCTGAAGTCTTGTTTCAACTAAGTGTTTAGGTTTCTAACGTTTACTTTAAAGGGGAGTTAGACCTCCGAGAAGGAGTTAGAGCCTGGATTTGTTCTACTTGAATGTTGGTCTTTAGTTTTGAGCATAGTCACCGTATGTTATTTCCTTAGGGAACTGAGCAAGGAATAGCTAGGAAGTCCTTTGAATAAAATGTCATGACTGAATTAGGAGCCTGAAGTTGGATGCGGTGAATCACAATATAGGACCACAAGTACTTTGTAGAAACTATGCCTTTCTTCCCTCTGTAATCCTCAATATTTTACTGAATGGGAATGGATAAGAAAATGTAAGAGATGTAATGGGTAAATTATGTTAGTAATACTTAAACCAAATGCAAATGGACCGTTCAGGTAGTTACTGTCATGGATCTTGGGTGGATTTCTTTTCCCACCTATCTTTGATAGGCTTCAATATTTTTCTCTGCCTGTGCCTTAAACCTAAATTCTCAGCAGGAAGGTGTAACGGCTGAGAAAGCAGCTCTAGAAGCGTGTGCTGGGCTAGCACAAGTTTGAGGAGAGGTGCTGGGAACCGTGGAGTCATCAGGGCTGCGAGAACCTGCCTCCCAGTTTCTGAACATTCTTCACTGCTGCCCTTTGAAGCATTTTTAGTCATGCAGTTTTAGACCATTGAATTTTGAACTTCAGCTCACCCCTTTCTTCCAGTTGTGAAAACAAGAGCTTGTCAGTGGAAGAGGGAGTTCTCAACAGAGCTGTCAGAGTGCAGTTTGTGACATGAGTCAAAAATCAGAGCTCATCTCTCTTGCCGGGATAATACTTGATCAAGATGACTTGCCAGGCTGTCGGTTCARTGGTTTTGTTGCCACCAACTTATTTTTTGCTTTCTCAATAATTTTTGTGCTTTATCTAGGGCCAGTTGTGCACATAGCAAATGGATGCAACAAAATCTGGTATTTAAATAAAGCATGAGAAAATTTAGCTAGCCTTTTGAGGATTGTTTTGTAAAATAAATGACTTTCTTTTGGAGTCCCACATCTTTCAACTTCCTTTCCACWTTTGCTTCTGAGTGTGGAGCAGTAAGAAGGAGAACAAGGAGAAGATAAATAATGAGAAAAGCCTAGTCTAATAGTTGAAGSAGGAGATAATCTATTTTCAGACATGCTGACTCATTTTCTGACCTTGGCAAGGCAGTTACCCTCTTTGTACTGATCAGTTTACTCATATGTAAGACAGATAAAATAGTTTAAGAGTTATTGATTTTGGTTGAAATAAACATAAAATATGTATTTATAGAAAAGATAAGTAATGTTTGCCAATATTTTCCTTGTGGAGTGACAAATATTTTTCACTAAAACAGCCAGACAATTTGTCTGACACTTCAGAAATCCTTCCAATCCGYGTGGAGTTGACTGATGCTGTGGTCACTCAGGAACTCTAAAAGTTGAGGACTGCCTTTTGTGGTTCTGTCCTAAGGGTGAATAAAGTTGTGTGCTCCTGAAGTGATTCACCTTACTTTTCATCACTGAAAGGGACAGTTTGCTTTCCTCAAATATACTCTATGGGGAAGCAAAAAATCAGATTGCTGAGATTTGTGCATTTAAATTGATTACTTGCAAAGTTTATTCTGAAGCTAGCTTAATCCTTAGTGTGGACCCTCTCTCTGAGTCGCAGCCACATCAGCGGACTCAAAGTCACAACCAGAAGTGAGGCCTTCAAGTTCTCCTTGTGCAGAAGGTCTCCTGAGATGACAGGAGGACATTTGAGAGCAATGGAAGGAAAAGGAAGGATGAAAGAAGAGGGGAGGGGAAGGGATCTTTTAATATTTACTTTGTGGAAAGATGGAAGAARGTATCTGAACCTTGTGGAAGAAAAAGGCTGGAAGTCTGTGGTGATGAACAGATGATGAAGACGATGTTGATAAAGCATGGTGAAATACAGAAGAGGAAACCTCATGGAGCCTGATGGAACCACCAAGAAACAGCTGATACAAAAAGTGAAATACCACCAGTTCCTAAGTGACAGGCAGAGAGATGAGCCAAGCAACCAACGTGAAAGTAAAATTCAGGCTTGTCAAAGCACTACCAACAGTATGAGGAAAAGAGCCAACTACAGTCAGCTAGCTGTTTCAAATATCTAAAGGTGCCAGCTGGCATTTTCTAGGTGAAACATCCATCAGCAAAAAGATAGATTTTTTTCTTCCTTTTCATTGACCATGGAAATATTTGTCTAGCTATTTGCAATGTCTGTTACATGAGCATTAGTCAAGAAGAGGAAACCAGTCCTAAATTGCCTTGAATTGCCTTGTACAAAGACACTCACAGCAGCAGCTCTCTCTCTCTCTCTCCTTCTTTTTTTTTTTTTTTTTTTTTAATAAGGAGAGAGTGTAACCAGAGAAGGATTTCCAACTGGAAGAGGTTGAGTTACCAAAAAAATGTAGATAAGGAGGAAGGAGTTGAGAAAGAAGAGTAATTGAAAGGGATGCCTCCTGCACAGCTCAGAGTTAATGTTCATCCTAGTTTATCTCATAATTCTTCCACAGATGATGTTAGTGCCTATTGATATGGTAACACTAGGAATAAGGAGCTTGTGAAGCATAAAGAACTCYATGCAATCTGCTGAATTCCTGCCACTACCATTTCAGCGGAGAGGGAAAAGAAAACCTACCTGATTCTCCATATGTTTGCACCAGCGTAAATTAGAAGCTAGGTGGTTTAGCTGGAAGAGGGGGTGTTATCCCTACTGATGAGCACTGGCCATGCTTCTGCATCATGCCGCAGAACTTCAGGTATGCGGCTGTCCATCCACTTAGAYAGGGCAGCAGCATCAATCCTTGGGCAAGAATAGATTCTGAGTGAATTGTGAGCAAGAGTAGGTGCTGGGGGACGGAGGGGTGACCACTTACTTGCAATCATTTCTGCATTAAATGGCATCTGCTGTGCAGAGGGGCTGATAACTCAGCCCTCCAGCCTCTTGAGGATACCTATCATGCCGATAATTGCTATTAACTTCCTGTATTATAGAAGTTTGTTTTGACAATGTTGCTTGCAGCCTTCAGTCCTTTAAGAAAAATGGTTATAATTAACCTGTTAACCTGTTGTTGTTTTCAGAAGTTGCACATCTGACTTAAGAGAAGATGTATAGGAAGATGTTGGCTTCAGCCAAAAGTACCACTACAGTGTTTGTCTGACAGAGGGCTGCTGTCCAAGGAATCGGAGGGAATAACATCRTTCTCTTTGAAGTTTTTTTTKTGTGTGTGTGTGTGTATGTGCTCCTTGTGTTAAGAGAAGACTTGCTTGGGGAACCGGCTTGAGTAAATATGTTTTAAAAATATCTTAATCTTCAGTACATAGGACATCATCTGCAGAGCATGGTATCTTTCTGCAAAGAGAATCGAAGTAGCAGAAGACAAACAGAGCAGATGAGTCTCCTTTGAGACATGATTGGATTCACCTGAATTTGGACGGATATTGCTAAATGCTGTAAGGGCAGAATATGCCCTTGTGTCTGCTCCTCCTGGTACCTTTCATAGCACTTTGTCCAGTCTAGTTGTAAATGAACCAGTCAAAGAGAGTACTATCATCTTTCTTGCTAGCAATTTTCCCACTCCACTATATTTCACTGTTAGGACTCTTCTTCACGCTCTACTTTCCCCCGTTTAATTTCACCCCATTATTCCTGTTTTTGCATTTTCAGTTTAGCTTGGCAGTCCTCTGCTCCCATTTGCTTCCTCCATCCTTCTTCATCTCTTTGTGTGACATCCATCTGTGTTGGCTGAGGAACCAAACTAAAGCTGTTTAGAATATATAGCGAAATACAGGATTGGAACATTCATCAGTCCTGCAGCTGAAGGAAACATACCTTGCTATTTAGGTCTACAAAAATACCCAGATATTAAGGGATTATGTTACACTTACTAAAGCTTCAGCCAGAAAGATATCTTATAGGCTTATTTCCTTTTCTGTAGTGGAGGTCCAAGACCTCCATCTTCCCATGTTTGTTTTGGTTGAAGTGTCAGAGATGATATTTTCTGTCTGCCACATAGGATTTAGCCATCTATCTCTGTCTCTTCCTCTGTGTGTTCCCCCTCCCCCCCCCATGCAACTTTCCCTAATGTCTTCTCAGGTGGAATTTGAAAAAAAATACACTGATGCTGACATCTTTTATTTTTCATACAACTATGAATTTTTGCACTTCTGAATGTGGGTTTGGAAGCTGATTAATACTTTGCCAGTTGACTGCAAAGGATAATATATTATTTTACTCACCCTTTTATGTGGCCCAGTGTAAAWAGGAAACTGAAAAAAAACCCAGAGGCTTTGAAATTGCAAGTTACTTCTATGCAGCAGACTGGCAGAAGGCTTAACATTCACCAGAAGTCTCCTGTATGTCCTCAGATTTACTGAGACTCACTTCTCCTTTACACTGCAGGTAGGGGTAAAATGACTGAGAGCAGTCTGTTTAGATGCTTTGTAATAGAAGGTTGAATCAAATCACACTGAAAATAGTGTACCAAAAAATTATACGTACTTCCCTTTCTCTCTGTCTCTGCTACCATGCATTTTCTACTGGTTAAAGCACAAACTGTGTGTTCAGTTTGGCCTGTTAACTGTGTCATTGACGCTGATGTTTTATTTACTGAATTACGGTTGCTCTTGWGGTTTCCTTTTTTTCCAAAATGTTTTCTTAAAGTCTTGCCTACATCAAAGCCTTCTCCTTTCTCCTTCTATAAAGCATTTCATGATGTGCTGATCCAGTAGGAAATTTACTTGTAAAGTCTAGCAGGAGCAGCCAATAATTTAGGGCTTTGGGGAAAGCTGTGCAAACTTTATTTTTAGCGCTATCACATCCTCTTTCTATGCACCTGCTGTTTTTTTATGACTTAGAAATCACAATGCCTTGTTTATGATGGTAGTTTATTATAGGGTAAGAATACACCAAAAAGATTTTTTCAATTACTGAAATAAAATGCTAAAGATTCTGCCTAGGTGGAGAAATGGGGGAATACAATTCCCCTTGAGGAAGCAATGCAATTAGTTTAATAAATAAAGCGAGTGCAATTAGATTAATAAATTAGGAGAGACTCTATTTGTCAGTTCTTGATTATAGCCAGCTTTTTGTTTGAGTATTGTTTGGTCAGGAAGGGCAGGTGCTCCTGCAATATGAATTACCATTATTCTTGATTTAAAGAAATTTGATTTCAGTCTTCAGTATCCACTTTGAATACAGTCAAAAGGTCATCTGAGTCTTACATATTTTAACTGAGTTGTTTACTGGACTCGTAAAACCCCGTATCCCAGTATGATGTGCAATGATACTGCACAAATATTCATGGCACTGGTATTACTGTCTCTTATGACCCACTGTTAACAAAGTATCCACAACCAATCTATTATCTAATAGATTTATTCACAGTACAGCAAGTTCAGGATGAGGCAAGCCTTTTGGGACTTCAGACTGCCCAAAATCTGGTGCCTTTTATGTGTGGTCAATGCCTACTTAAGACAACTAATTTGGTAACTTGTGCCCATGTCGGTGACTGGAGGTACAGTCCCAAGGACCCACTGCAGCAGTACACAGCCTAGATGAGTGGGTCGATTAGCAGCAGTGTTGGCTTAATTAACATTGGGCTGTAGCTTTCAACTTCTCTCGCCCGACAGGACATAACTTACTGGGGAAACACCCTTAAAACATAAAGTAAGCTCACTCGCGTAGTTACTCAGACACATGTGTAAGTACACATTAAATTAAATATTGTTATATATCTGGTGAAACTTCCATATATTTTGCCATCAATGAATTGTGAGTGATTACAAATGATGTCTGAAATACTTGTTTTAGTATGAAAAAGAAAATTGGAGTGTTTTCAGGAATGTTCCTTCTCGTGTTTGTATGGCACAACTGAAACATGTACTAGAAATATATTAAAAAGATGCAAGTGTCCCTTAGTTGTTTATTTCTGAAATCTGTCAACTCTGATCTGCCGTCAAAATACCAGCTGTCTGTATAGAGCTTGTTGGGAGCCAGGGAAAAGCAGGGATCATTTGTAAGGTTGGTCCTTGAAGCCTTCATCCAAAGTAGATGAACAAGAAAGAATGAGGTGCAACGAAGTTTGAAAGTAGATCACATAAATGTGATCAGCACTTTATAAAGTGCTCCATATACTCATCTGCTTGCCTTTGCAAAAGGGCCCAGAAAAATTAATGTGAAAAGGACYGAAACCCATCAAATCGTAGATACTTAATGTGAAAAAGACCAAGACCCACCAAGTCACAGCACATGGTTTGCAAGCTGTGTTAACCTGGAAGGACATCAGCTCAAAGCTCTGGCCTGTTTACGCTCTCTGGGAAGTTTTCTACTAGTGGGATGAGTTAACCGATTCATCTAGTCTGTTCTGCCTTTGTATTAAACTTCTTGTCTTGCTACTGAGTTGCCGCTTTGGCAGTAGAAATAAATGGCTGTTGCAATATCCCATTTTCCTGCCCAATTTACTACCTGTAGTACATAGGAAGTTGGGGTGCTGATTGAGGGATGGGGTTGGTGCTTCATTTTTATCACGAAAATGTAAAAATACCAAGAAAACATTATATAGTGAAATAAACATAGCAGCTAGTTTGGAGAACACAGAAACCTAATGATGGGGAGCTATAAAGAACATTATCTCTTAGCAAACAGTAGTAGCTCATCAAATAAGACAATGATTTTAATGAAGAATCATTGAAACTCTTGCACTAGATAAGGATACAGCAACACATTGATTAATAAATGCAGCAACTTCTCCTGAAACATGACTGCATTAGGTCTTTACTCTTTTGCAATGATATGCAAGCTGTAATAAAGCTTTTACAGTTATTCAATATCATGAATGGTATTAGCAGTATGATCAGGGTTTCTAGCTGAAATGGATGACTGCAGACGCTGGACTTCTTAAAGTTCTCACTTTTTTTATGTATATATAGCGAGTTTATTGTTAGATAAAGAGAGAAAAGGAGGAAAGAAATGCCCAGGAAAGAACTGAGGGGAAAAAGATGAACGCCCTGGTATTCTTGGTTATAACTTGAATATACTGTGAGATAATTTAAGAACTGCCTAATTAAATAGATAGTAATATACAAAAAGACAACACCATGCCATTTGGCTGTTGTAAATGTGCTTCAGAATAATGGTGTTTATCATCAGTAAAAATTGTTCTCTAGTCTGCATAGCTGTACAGATTTATTTTTTAACGTAGGGCTATCATTAAATAGGAAATGATTTTTTTTTTCTTTCTTTGGCTGAACACCATCCATCACACTTTTGTCATGGGAAAAACTGTATGTAATTTCTGGGGCAACATGTCCCCATTTTCCTTGTAAATCTTTCTGATCGTTGAACCCTGTAGTAAAACGGTCCCATGAACACCTGTTTGACACATGGACTGTGCAGTACATGCTTCAGACTATTGAAGCAGTGAAGTAGAATTACTGTGATCTCACTGGAATTTGGTAGGGCAAAACTTTTTTAAAGGGTTATTTTAAGATCTAGATGGGATCCTAGAGCTTGAGAATGATCTTTATTTAGAGTTCACATCCTGAAATCAATTATTCTTTAAAACTTCTCCTGCAAGTTATCAAGCACGCAAGCTGTTTAGTACGCCTGCAGTGGCATTTAAGTATGTCTGTATTGGCTTGCATGAGTAAAAATGTGCTTCTTGTTTCAATTATCWTTTGACGTGCTGGCTTACCTGAGAAGAAAGAGAGAAAAATCATGCAAATGGGTACAAGCTCTAGCTTGCTGAAGGTGATGTGTGAAGGCAATGTGGAGCACACGTGTTTTATCAGTGTGAGGTTCTCAGTTAACGTGCAGTTACTAAGCCATCACACATTAATAATACCATCATTCAGTACTAATTAATGCAGCATTATGGACTTCTAAAAGGCTTTTGACTGTGTTATACTGAGTGCATGACTTAGTACGTGTTTTTGAAATGAGTTTTATTACTATTGCTTTCTTGTAATTTGAAAGCTGATTTGACATGTTGAATTGCACTTGCATCCTCAAAGCAGTGCTCTATTTGGAAATATTTACAATTAAAAATATTAGCCATAAACCATCAGTGAATAATGTGTGATGGTCATTCTCAAATTCTACAAATGAATAGAGGCGAGACATCCAGATATGGCAGCATGGTTAGTCAAGAGTTTATCCGCAGCATTCAGGAGTGGCCCAGCCATTCCCCTTTCCCAGGCCTGCTTAGTGCCTCTTGGGGCATGCACGACTTTTGAGGATCAGATCTGAAACTTCCCAAGGAACATGCTTTTGGAGAACATCTGTTCTGAAAGCACAAGGCACGTGCAAACCAGAGTAAGACCAAGGTCATGTGAAGTTTAGCTTTCCTCTACCCAAAGCTGTAGTCATTTTGCTAACTTTATTTTCATCTGGTCCATACATAGTAAAAATTCTGCTCATAAAGCAATCACAAAAATTGTTATGGCCCTAAAGAATGCTGCTTAAAGCAAATAAGTGCTGTAGTTTCCAGATTCCATCCCTAATTAGTAAGAGGGGTCAAGTGTCAGGTCCATCAGCGAGCTGTAGTATTTCAGTTTTCCATCAGTGAGGGTCATTCATGTTAGATGACAAAGAAACTGAGAATTTTC
Organism: Rhea americana; assembly: GCF_003343005.1. Lineage (NCBI taxonomy): Eukaryota > Metazoa > Chordata > Aves > Rheiformes > Rheidae > Rhea > Rhea americana. The sequence continues at coordinate 359,672 of NW_028186397.1, read as the reverse complement.
CCTGTGACATTGTTCTGGTTGTGCTTCTTTCTCATGTGGTTGCTATCCTTTTCCTGATCGTTTAGCTTGTTTCTTGAACCAGTCTCTGGCTAATATTTCAGTAGACTCTTAAATCACCGTTTTTTTCTGCTGCTTGCCAATACAGTGCCTTCCATTAACCTAGTGCCTGATTACACCAACTGTCTGAAATGCAGTTAGCATGACTCGTTGCGCACGATCTTATCTGACACTAACATCTCCTGCCAGTTTTTAACCTCATTTTAAGCACGTGGAACCATTTGAAGTTCCCTTTGCCCCCGTTATCTAGATTCCATTTTCTCAAATGAGATCATCCAGCTTCTCTGAGGGGAATGGTTTAATTGTCCAAGGTGCATGATTTGTAATGGCCTTACAATTGTGCGGGGCCACGGTCCATGGTGTTCCATGCAAGCGATCAGAAGGGGCCATGCTGGCCTTTGAAGTGGGGTAGCTTATTAGAGAAGTAGTATCAAACTTTCTTTCCCATTAACTGCGCCCTTTCCACATAACTATGTTCTTTGTGTCGGGTTTCTTTTTTTCTTTCTTTTTTTTTTTTTGAGTGAAATTTACTGCCAAATGTATGTTTTAACCGACTAGTATATACAAATTATTTTCTGTCCAACCACTTATTGATTCATCGAAGTTCACAGCTGAATAGTCATAACTTTGCAGACTGATCAAGTTCTCAGTGTCCGCTTCATGCAGCTTATTTGTTTTACAATAAGTATTTTTTCATTTTGTCCTCTCCATTCAGGTTTATTTACTAAAATTGTGGCTGGTATTCTCCACTGGTTCCCTGGGACCCATTGCATGATTTAGCTTTGTATGGTTTTGATTTAATCAAGAGRAAGATGAAAGTGGGTGTGTTTTGCTTTCAACTCCTTAGCCATTTTGCCATCCATCTTAGTCAATGTGTGATTGCCCAGGACACAGCATTAATGATAGCTGTCAAAATAATAGTCAGAGGGTTAAAGGTCAAGAAAAATATGTAAAAGACTTCAGGGTGAACCAGATGATAAAGTAACCCATTTAGGCCATTAAATGCTAGCATGGTATGGACTTGATGGGTTCATGGGTTACTAGAAGCAAGAAGAGTAAATGGGGACATCTTCAAGTAGTTTACTCTTGTTAAAAGATGAAAAAAGATGATAATAGCATTACCAAACAAGCGCACTAAGGGCAATTTTCTTAATTACTGTGCTGACCCAGCAGTGCACAGAGAGAGGTCTTGTTGTTAGAATGAGAGCTTTTACTTTCAAACAATATTAACCCTTCTYGGTACCGTATGTCTTAATTAAGAGTATTCCTGGAAGTTCTGCAGCTGTCAACATTTTTACATTTCTCTTTGGGTTTGCAGACCAGTGGTCAAGAAACAAGCTGTTGCAACTGACTGCATGCTTTAACTGATCTTTATTTCATTTCAGCTCCTTTTCCAATAAAGCCATGAATCTGGTGTTTATGAAAGGAACAACCCTGAACAGCTAACTTGCTTTTTGCTGTATGTATTCAAACAGTGTATTTATGTTCTAGCTGTGCTAATTGTTAATTGACCAAAGAAGAGTTTATGTCATCTTTCACTACCCTGAAAAACTCATCAAAACAGTTGTGTGAAGTTGTCTCCCCATGTCTTATTTTTTTCAATGGTGCACATTATTTTGAATTGTTTAGAAAAAAGTGTAGACTTATTTTCCAGCATAATCTTGGTTGATAAGGATAAAATGTTCTGGAAACTGTTACACCTTTCTTAAACTGTGAACTTCCATGGAAACATTGAAATTCTTATATGTCTTATACACTGTCTGCAACAGGAGGACTTGAATTAGTAATTTCCTCAAGCACTTAATGAAAACTTCCAGCCAGACAGACATGTTTTGGAAGATGCTCTCTGACTTCTGTTAGCTGGCTGGCTAGGGCTGGTAAAGACTTTGTCCAGGCTCTAGGACTTTCTAACCTGTTAGCAGGCTTTCATGCAAGAGAGACGGGTGGCCTRGATGGTTTCAAGTCTCTTCTCAGTAGTACTGCTTTGGTCTTGTGCATGTTTATTTTGAAGCTGTTGTAYGTCAAGCCCGGGCATTCATTTCATGCAGTCAGTGTGATTCAGTCACATTTGGTGGGAGAGGAAATGTGCATCTTCGCTTTGGCAAGTGTCGTTGGCAGAGAAGTCCTCTGCTTCTTATAACATCCAAATGCAAGTGCATAAGAAGACTTTAAGGAGGGCAGTGGGATGTTACTGAGAAGATCATTAAGGAGAAAAGAAGCTACAATTTGTACTCATCCGAAGTCACAGATGACAGAGTCACAGTGCAATGTGATAAAAATCAGCTGTCCTGAAAGTCTCGGGGAAGTTTATACTGCTACTGTGACAGTCATCCCTTGCTTTGAGAAGGTGCTTCATTAGTACTGATAATTTGGGATGGGGGAAACCAACAAATCTGAAAATGATAATTAGGGCATCTACAGTGTCTAGCTCTAGAGCATCTTTCTGCTTCCAACCTTTATTTAGACCAGAAATGTGATTTTGAAGCAAATGCCATTATTTTCAGCACTTACCTCATATTGTTTCTGTTTATGATGATCTTGGTGTGGCGGCAAACTAGATTCCTTCTGAAGGAAAATAAACTAGAAGCAGAGCTCCAAGTACACACCAAGCATGTACCAGCACTTCGTAGGCAAGAAAGTGTCCAAAATATTGCTGGTTCTTCAGACAACTTCAAACTATGTTAGTGGTAAGGAAATGTGGTCCAAAGAAGCAGATAAAATCTAGTTCAAAGTAACCTCTCAAAACTGCATATTCTGTAGRTGCAGGGCCATCAGCACCAACCACTTTAATGTACTGATCTGCTCTTATCACACCAAAATTCTTTCTAATGTAGATTAAGCCTAGCATTGAGGAAGCTGATCTAAGCTGGTTGTCTAAACTGGCGTATTTTCTTTGTGGCACTTGATAATTATTACTATTATGAATCACTAGTATAGCATACTAATATATTACATTCTATTTCTGTTAAGATGGTCATAGCCCTAACAATCCCTACTAATGTCTCAGAACTGCTGACTTTAGCGGATAAACTAAAACGCATGCAGTAGTTTTAACAAGAGCTGCTCGAAAGAGTGTACAATCTACATTGGTGCAACAGAGTGAAAAGCATGGAAGGGAGTTTTTATAGCTCTATTTCCTTAAAAGAAAGTTAAAGTGATTTGCCCAAGATCAAGCAGGAAGTCTGAGRTAAAACCAGTATTTGAGCCCAGGTACCTTGAGAGTTATTGCGGTGCCTGGACCAAGAGACACTGGCATGGGCTAGTTTGTTTTCCATGGAATTGCAATGCATAACTGTGTGATGGCAATTAGAAAAATATTTTAATTAATATAAAGCAGCAAACTGTGATCATGTTTACACTTTCTATAGCTTTATAGGAGAGCATCATATCCTGGCATTAGAGTCAGTTTAAAATTGTATATCTTCTGATGTCTGGTTTGCAAAAGTTGTTAGCTGACCACGCAAAGAACATCTGAATGGCTAATGGAAACTTTCTCTTCCCCCTAAATGGGGCAGTTGTCTAATTTGTTTAGCTAAACTACATTAGCCATACTGAAAGTTTTATTATCATAGTCAAAAGCAGGAAGCAGAGAACGAACATGCAATATTTTTAAAATTAAAGCAATTTTGAAAAACAAACTCAGTTTCTTATTGATTAGTTCACTTGTTAGATTAGAGGCTCATTACTTTTAATAATAGGATAATAGTAGCTAGAAATGGAAAAGATGTATTAGATCATTGAGTCCATTCCCATTACAAGGGCAGGATATAGTCAGGTATATGTGGATGGATGTATCAAATATTAAATTCGTATGACASAGTAAATCCTCTGTTTCCTTCACAGAGTGCTGATGCTAGGAGCTTTGACACTGAATTGTTTACTCTTAAAAGCAGCTTCTGAGGTACATGCTGGCCAGCGCTTAGGCAGATGTTTAGTGGGAGAGAAGGGTCCCAGGAGCCACATGAGGACTAAGGGCATGGCTTTGCCTTCTTTTCCTTCCCAGAGCGGGCTGGCTGCAGCCATGTGGAAGCATGTTTGAAAGGGTGCTCAACAGAGCCAAGAGATGCCKCTGCAAGACTCAAGTCTTGCCCCAGAGCTTCGTTTGGGGTGTGATAAGGTGGTTAGCTGTAGARCTATGTGATAAAGGGCCTTCCTCAACACGCTGCCTCCAGGGAGTACTCCGAGCTCCTCATCTCAGTGAGTTGCATAGCCACTATCTTATTTCTATCCCCTTTAATATTGAATTGCTTTTTGAACATGGCTAGTGCTGGTGAGAGGAGTGACAAGATTAAGAGGTAGATCCTCTTTGCTTTGTAGTGGCAGTGAGGTGGTAGGGTGACACAGGAGACCAAGGTGTCTGTCCGAAATCCCGTGACACATTAGTTTCTCGTGCRCAGTGGAGCAGCTGCCGTGGAGACACTGAGTCAGGTGAGATGTGCAAGGAAAGAGTGCATAGCAGATGAATCATTTTTCCCATCTGCTCAGCACCTGGTCTCAGATAATTGATCTCAAACTACTCCATCTCTCTGCACATAAGTTCTGTTGCAAACAGGACTGTTTGGAAGTGCCGTCCCCTTCCCCACAGAGTCAGTCCCCTTTCCCGCAGACTTGGGTTGTGTTTTATGCCCTCTGATATTTATGGGGACATATGAAGTTTTTTTTGTGAACACTGTGCAAAAGGGAGTGGGAGTGGAGGTCTTATTTCACATGTCCATGATTTAGCTTCTGTGAAGCTTCATAGATAAGGAAACCAGAAGGTTTTCCAGATGTATAAAAATACCTACCGTTAAGAGACTGCCTTTAAGGCAGTCGGTATTGGGCAAATGGGGGTCATATTGAGTCATCATGCGGTTTTTTTTCATCTATTCCTCACTCTACAACTGTGATGGCAGAGAAGGGAAAGACCTTCAACTTAAAAGATTACTTGTTATACTGCTATGCCCTGAAAAAGCAGAGGCTGAAGGCGTGAAAYAGTTGTACTTCCGTTGGTAAGTGCTAATGTGGTTAGGTTTTCAAATGTTAGATAAACTCAGCACCAAGTCCTACAGTTCACTGGCATAGTTAATACTTATGTCTGTAAGCAGTCTTTTTATGTTCTCCAGGACTCCATAGATCTACTCATGTGAGTAAGGGAATAGCATTCATTTACTGAGACTACTCAGACAGGTGAGGAGGCATATTAAGTTCAAAAAGACTAGTTCTGTGCATAAAGATTAATCATGTCACTAAGCATCTGAAAGATTTAAGGGGAAAGTAAGCCCTTTTTGATTCTGTCCTCATATTGATTTGGGGAAAATTGCTAAATTTAGAGCAATTAGATACATTGAAAGTAATTAAGTGCAAAAGTGCTGTAGCAATTAAAGTAGTCCAAGCTGCATGTAGAACAGTTTGAACATGTTATAATGTTTCTTGATGTTCTTAAAACTGCAAAAGTTTTTCCAAATTGATGCCTTCTGGAATTTTGTGACCCCCATTTGGCTCTTTTAAATTGTTTCATGGTTCCCCTCAGTGGTTTCCACCACAAAGTGAAATCTAGTTTTTTTTTAAAAAAAGTAAGTATAGACGTAATAATTTTAAGTCACAGGGCACTGCACATGCCCAGAACAACCTCGATCACTTCCAAATTCAAGGACTAATAAAAATTGGAAGCACTCCAGTAATTTTAAATTACTTTGCACGTTGAAGAGTGATTTAAAATCATTGAAGTGATTCAATTTTTTTTTTATGTATGCACTTCAATTTGGAAGTGAGTCAGAGGGACAGCAGCATGCTGAAGAGGTTCAAGACATATTGAACTAATTTAAACATTTTTAATTCAAGAAAGAGAGAAAGGAGGAGTAATGAGGTTCCTAATATCAACCCGGAGAACACCCACCACTTATTGCTGCTTCTTGGTTAGGAGTAGGATGGTAAAGCAGCAAATGAGTGACCAACACAAGTGAGGAGTTGGTCTTTATAATGTCTGAATGGTGGTGAGATAAAGGACCGCCAGAGCTGATGAGGTCTGGGCAAAGCATCATGTAATGCTGAATTTATTACTACTGTTGTTTTCAAAGAGATTTGCACTGTGGCTTTTGTTCTTCCTCTTGGAGGTCTAACTGACAGAGAGAGGACTGACCGGCTTGGGGAAAAATACACATATGTTCATATGTGTATGCAAATACAGGCAATGTGTAATTTGGCTTCACAACATTTGCTACCTGACRCTGGTATATATGCAGAAAGAAAAAAGCTGGCATATGGAACTGCCTGGCGGCATGTGAATATTACTTCAGCATCCATGCACTTATGCATAAAATTAAAATATGGACATAGGAAAAGCTCTCTTTTGCAAGACAAAGACATGAGGACCAATTTGAGGTTAATGCTGCTAATGTTCTGCAATCAACATTTTACATRTTCTTCTACACAAATGATGGGAAAAAAGTGGAATCTTCCCATCAAGAAGTTGCTGTGGCCCTGCATAACATAACCAGTGGCAGTGTGTGGTATTTGTTTAGTATTGCATGATTTTCTCTTTTTTTAAAAAACATAACAAACTAAAGCCTTCACACAGTGAATGCGTGTAGAGGGCATGAAAAGACCTCTCCAACAAAACAAATGAAAAAACAATGCGACCCAAACCTAAAGATCAGCTTTCTGAACAGGGCGAATAGTTTTTATTTGACTCTTCATACAGAAATAAACCTGTTCATCTGTGTCAGAGGAATCAAAGGAAAGTGTCAGGAGAGAGATATTCAAGGGAAAGACATTCATGAGTCTGGACGCTAAGTCATCCTTTCAGAGTAGGATTTTGATATAAGGGCTCTGTTTTAATCCAAGTTGACATTAACTCGGCAACAGTCTCCAGCTGCAATCGGAGTGAAAGAAGTGAGCTGGGATAGTGTGCTCAGAAGTACAATAGCAACAAAAAGGTAGGATTTCCCTTTGGCCCTCTGGTGCTCTCTTACCTAGCACTTTTCATTGCATCAGGGGAGGTTCACTCTGGGCTTCAGTAGGATCAGTTAGGTCAAAATCCCTCTTCATAAAGACAGATCATATGATGAATCTCCATATTTCCACTGAACTTCTTACCATGGCTTCTAGCTGGCATAAACCCCTTGCGTCTGTCTTCACTAGCAAGATAGGATACCTTCAAACACATGCCTGTACAGTTGGGTGAACTAACTGACTGTTAATATTGACTTAGCAGGCTTCRTGGACCTATTAATTTTATGTCAGCTGGGTGGGGTGAGCCTTACTCCAACCATATGCTTAACCATGGCCAGATGACAAAATGAAAGAGAGTTTTTCTCTGTCTACGACTACAAGGCCATATTTCACTTCTGTCTTACCTTACTGTGCTCCTTTAAGGGGTGCTCTAACATGACCTTATTTATGGTAAAACACCCCACTACTGAGTGTTTGTAACCACAGAAAGATGAGCCTGAATTGCCTCTGTTGTATTAAATGTCCCTTGTTTTACATTTTTCGTCAAATATGTTTTCTTACTATGAAAATCAGAGACTCAAGTTTTTACTGCATTAGCTTTTCTTCATACTTTATCCCACACACTGCATGGATAATGGTCTTTTCAATTCCAGCTATAACAGGGCCTTTCATGAAGAAGGAAAGAAGTCTCCCCTGGTGTTCCAGAGTACCAGCAATCTCGGGTTTCTGACTGTCTTCATTTTTATTTCTCACWTTGTGAATTTAATTCATTTTTTGTGCTTTTCACCGGTTGATCAAATCTTAATACTCTCCATCGATCTCCAACTCTCTTCAGCAGTATCCGTCAGTTCCTAATGAGGAATCAGTWAGTGTCCTGGGGACTCATGACAAACCAGAATCTCAGGCTTGTAGTAAGGGAAGGGTTTGCATAGGCTGAGGACCTAGATGCCTAGGTCATGTTGACCTCCATGCCATCCGTGGAAGGCAGCTCTGATGTTCAGTCCATAGTTAGCTTTTCTTCTACTGCTCAGGTCTAGATGCTAGCAAGAAACCTTACAGTACAGATGTTTGACACACGTGGGCAGTTGGGATCCTTTGGGAGAACCCAGATGCTCCCAGATGATGAGTAAAAACTCAAGATACACATTAGGCAGCCCTGAACTGCAACACGCTTTGCTTGGCGAAGGATAGCTTCGGAAGGCTGTGCTGCTGTTTGTCATTCTGTTTTCATTCATAATATGTGGGTTTTGATCTCGAGTGTATATTTCATAGGGTGATTTCTAGTTCTCTTACCACCTTTTTTTGAGCTCCCCAGGTTTTGACAGTATGTTGTTTTCATTTATACCAAATAAGATAGCCTCTCAGACACTACCGCGATTGTTGACTTCTGTAATGGCTTCTGTAATGAGCTGCTGGCAGGCCTCAAACACTAAACATTTAGTGAGGGGAATTCCCCCCGCATCCCTTCCATGCCTCATCACTGTCCCATCTGCACACACATAGCAATCAGCTGCTTTCCTGGCTGGTGGACACATTTCTTCTTTTACACTTTTCTTAGAGAAATTATTCCATGGCTTCTCTTAAAAAAAAGAAGGGAAAGAAAAAAGAAAGGCTATCCTAAATGTGCACTTCAGTCCACAGTATTTTTTCAAAAATAGGAGTATAGGTATCTGTCCCTTAGAGTGGATTTTTTCCCTCAAAGGCAGTATTGTCAGATCACCTTTTCAAAGTCCTTAGAGTTGCTTTAAGAAGGTGCCTCTCTTGCAGAGGCAGCAAAACAATGCGGTAGATATGGTGGCTATTCATTTTCATTTAGTAGATAAATCAATACTCACATAAAGCCTGAGTAACCTGTTGGCACTAAACTCTGCAACCCCATTTTCACCGAAATCTGTTAAGCTTCAAGCATTTGGGCTTTCTGATTTTTTTAAAGGGTATGTGTTTTCATGTTGCATTAGAATATATTGATACTACTAATAAATTGTAATAATCAAGTTATTAGTTCTCCCCATATATTCCAAGGGGAAAGTTTTTTTGTTGTTTTTGTTTRTTTGTTTGTTTGTTTGTTTTTTAATGTGAATAGCCAGGGTAGAAGTCAAAGCAAAAAGCCTCACTGCACCTTTGTGCATGAAGGAGAGGGGGGTGTTTCGGACTCTGCAGTTTACAGGCGTGTGTTATACCGTACACACCGTCTGTAAGCACTTTAGGAAATCTGGGATGCTTAGCATAGCCTTAAATCAGGCATATTGCCAGTTGTGGATTAAGTAGAGGATAGCTGGGTCGTTTTCCTAGGAGTTCCTTTACAGTTCAGTCTCTTTTCTTGGTGTTAATGCTTTTACCGCCATGGGGCAAAGGGAGGAGAGGCTTGGAATACCCTGCCCTAGGGCCTCCTAAACTGTACATCTGTCATGGATCATGTCATGCAACAGAAATGTTTGTTTTTGCTCCCATTCATTTCGACTGGCAGCCAGTTATTATTAGAGTGAAAAATTAAGCTATTATGCAGTGGAAGCCTTGCTGGCTCTATCAAATTTATGGAGTTAATACAGCAAAATTATCCTTTATAGCGGTATAAGCAGCTGTACGTATAATGCAGRCCCTTTCTTGATCAGTCCAAATACAAAATGGCAGCCTTGTTCTCATCATCATTCCTAAAGCTTGGTTACGGTGTCACCGCGTTTCGGAGATTTCGAGGGAGCAGTTACTGAGTTAAGGGTAGTGAAGGTGACTTGGTGAGACGTGGGACCCCATCGTCTCAGCTTCAGCGACTGCAGACCCAGTAAGCTGCTTTTAGCAAGGGAGAAGTCGTAGGATTTCCCAGGACTTTGCAAACATTTATTTTCGAAGAGCTCCCTTTTTTGGGGGAGAGGGGAGTTTGATATAATGGATCGACTGTATCTGTTACTGACAATAGAGGTGAGGAAATTGTTTTATCAAATTTCAAAACATTTTGAGACTCCAGTCTGAATGTCTGACAAATGAACATAGGGAAGACGCGGCCAAGAGGAAAAGGGAAGAATTTGAATGGTACGTATGTGTATTTGAATCTRTACTCTCCACTCATAACACTGTTGAAACTAATGCTGTTCTAGTTTACGGAGGGCAGTCTGTTGTTCTAAATTCAGCTTTTGAATTAGCTAACCAAGGCGTAGCTCTGGAGTCACTTCTGGTTTGCACCAGCCTTTACTAGTGTGTGCCGCTGCAGTAAAAGAAGTGCTTACGATGCCAAAATTTGTCCCTGCTTCCCTGACCCCAAAAAAGTGATCAGAGGGAATTTGCAAAATGGGGTTAAAATGGTTTACCTGAACTCTTATGGAATGGGATATGTCCTGAAACGTGCTGTTTGTATGTCTTATTGAGACCTTTGGGATGGAGTTTGAAAGGAAGGAAATAGAAGCAAGTGAGTAGATGAATTTTTGAACTAAGCAATGCTTTTAGGAAAGCTGTATCATAGGAAGGGAGAACAGGGGTAGAAACAGCATTTGAGTTAGAGAGAGGAATGAAGTTTTTCCAAAATTAAAGGAGGTTTAGAAGAATATTTAAAGAGATGTAAAGTGCTTGAAATTCTGAGTCATGCAGCTATTCCTGATGAAAATATCCTCCTGGTGTTTATCTGTCTGTGTGTTCCAGTATCACAGGGGACCAATTAATTGCACTCATAGTTGCCTTTGAGCTATATTGAAAGTAGGAAGAACTCATTCTGTAAATGGTTAAATAGCAGTACAATCATTACATACAGCGTCTGGAAGATACTGTCTCTGTAGTAGATGGAAAGACAGAAATATTATTACACTTTCTGATTGCTAATGAAATTACAACCTGATAATTAAATACAATATACATAGTTATTAAAAATAAAAATGAATTTTACCATACCACAATGCTTGTCTGAAACATGTATAATCTGAGATCATCCCCAGTGTTTAAATAAAATGCCACAAGAGACAAGCTTGGTGAAGGAGAGTCAAAACATTTGCCTGTAACAAGAGATTGCTTGGAAAAGCAGCAGCAGCCTGATGGCAAGCAAAACTGGCATTCAGTTTTCACCAAGAGCCTGCTTTGGTTCATCTTCTAATAAAGATGATGGTTAGCTCCAGCCTGGCAATGTTAATTGAAAACACCTGGGCTTCTACCACAATCCTCTGGACCCACATGGTTTTCACTATGCTTGAAGCCCCTCTGAGTGATCTCCTTGGGAGCTGGATGTCCTTAGTGCCTCTCTGTGGTATGTGTTTTCCTTTGGTGTCCTTCTGGGAGGTTGCTGCCCTCCTTTCGGTGTGTGGTGGTATTGTGGCCAAGGTAGGGCAGAGTTGCATCTAGCTTGGGGAGTGTTAATTTTTTTTTGCTGCTGGCTTTTTGGCTCTAGTCCTTGGTGGTGCTTCTTGGGGCTGTGCTATGCCTTGGAGAAGGCTCTCCTACTCCCGTTGAGCTATGAGGAAAAGCAAGCTCTTTCAACAGTGATCACAGAGTGACTACTAGATTCAGTATGTAGAGAGGAATCCTAATACACTTGCCTTGCTTTTATATGGGAAGATTCACGAGAAAGAAGCACAATGACTGGTTTATGCTAAAAGGGCCTTTTGCAGTGATCTGGTCAAAGATAAATGAAGTAGGCCCAAAATGATACTCATGCCTACCTTATGGATCCTGCTGTCCTGTGAGGATTGTATGACCAGGGCTAAGCCTGAAAGAGAATCAGGCCAAGGTAGAAATAAAGTGAAATAATTGGCCATACAGTGAAGGTATTTATTGGTGATGTGCAGCATCTATGGAGCAGTGTTTGGCTGCCAGAGTGGAAACACAGAATACCTTACTCGCTTTCAAAAGCGGTAGGAACAGTGGCGGGGCATTTGCAAGTATTCAGACAGGTGCTAATTTGTGCTAATATGCTGACTCTTGTAGAAGATACAGGGAAGTTTTTAAGGAAGCTTGGATCAGATTGGAAAGTTTCACCTACTGAGTTAACGACGTTGTTTCCTTCCTAAATTATCCTGGTGGAGCCTAGCAGTTTTGTGCTCCAACACAGACACAGCCAGTCCTTGCAGAGTTAGTGTGCTCTGGAAAGCGCATAGCTGTTTTGGTAATTTCCCATAGTCCAAAATTYGCAGTGGAATGAAAGATAAAGTATTGTTCAAATTCGGATAAGTATTAAGGTTGAAAAATAATGAAATTCATAGAGGAATGACAGTCTCGTGAATTTTGGGTGTGCATAAATCCTAGAGATTGTGTTACTTCTGGCTAAACATTCTTCTGTTCATCTTGAAGGGATATGTTTTCATTTTAGTCTATTAATCTCAGTATACCTTTTTCTTTGACACAGATCTATTAAAAATTTTTAGAGACTACAATATAGACTCCAGATGCTAGGTGTTCCTTCATCTTTTTGGTACACACTTTAATCCGTAACAACCAACTCATTTATTTTATGAGCGTTCACAATCAAGAGAGTCTTAATATCCTTTCTGGCAAGTTTTTACTCTTTGATTTCACATTACGTGGGGGACTGGTTATTCTGAACATAATTTAGAAAGCCTCAAAAGTAACTCCTTTACATGGCTATGGTAAATTCTGGTTTGCTTTTAAAATATGCTCACAAGCACATGTATGGAAGTGCAGCTGTGTTATAAGCTGAATGATAACACCTGGCCTTGTGGGCTGCTGGGGTGTAGGCTGTTTCTCACCGAGTGAGAGGTGTCCATCATCCAGGCAGCACCTCTCTCGCCTGGTCTCGGACAGTTCCAGCGCTCAGCAGTGAAACGCAACACGTGCTCCTCGAACCACTTTGCGCTCTTGCGTTAGCAGTTGGTGCCTGTAGTACCTCGCTTTTACAAAACAGCTCCATCGGAGAGATCTGCTGTTACTGTAAAYGTGGCTGTAGGTCCTCTTCTGCTCCTGGAATATCGGGCTGCCTGCCTTATTTATTTTTTCTTCTGAATAAAGTCAGATTCTGTGTTCGTTTTCACAGGCATGCCTCAGTTGATGTTGGGATTACTTAAATGAGCACAACTCTGAACAAAATTTGGGTTCCTGGCAACTTTCCTCCCTTTCTTGTCTCTGAGCCTGTGTGCTTATGTGGCTCCAGAAATGCAACTGTTAGAATTTGTGAATCCTACCAGTGATAAAATGACATGCAGGGAAAAGCAAACATGTTTACCCATCACTGAGCTGGACAAACATCTTCGTTTCAGTGATTCGGAAAACAAATCGAATAAAGAAAGGAGCCCTCTGATGAGCTCCTCCCTTGCTTCCCTTCATCCAGCTCACCTGATGCTGAAATGAAATACATTTCTACAAGTACAGTCAAGCCATAAATTGAACAATGAATATCTTGTCCAGCAAAGCTCRTATCCCAGCTGGGGTTTTCAGCAGCAGCTCGAGCAATGTTTCTGAGGGAAAGACCTTTACGAAGGAGATTATGGAGTGCCGCACTCAGCAGGCACTTCTCTTCCCCTCTGACTGGAGCAGTAGTGGCTGGGGAGGAGATCCTGGCTCTCCYGCCAGCAGAGGAGGAGGAGAACACAGGCTCACAGGTTCACACTCTKCCACTCAAGGAGCTCAGGGATGCTYGTGAGTGAGGGGGGCCATGGAATCACTTGCCTGGGTCAACTGCGRTAAGGTTTCCAAGGTGTTTTGTGCCTTGTTCTCGTAATGCCTCTGTACCTGGAAAAATCTAGTCCTGTCTGCTGAAAAGTAAATGTGTAGTTAGCTGCTTGTGGCCTCTCTAAGGGTTGACCCAAGARGGATTTTACTCTAAATTCTGATTTTGGTTGTAACTCCATCATCTTATGCTGTTTCTAGTATTGCCAGGTGCTATGGAGAAGTACCTGCAGGCCTGTTCTTGAAAGCCCCTCCTGATCCTATACACATGCAGTAATAATARCAGGAGTCTTTGAGGCCACAGTGTGCAGGCTTTAGAAGAGTGGAAACAATGTACTCTGCTATCCCAAAATGCCACTCAAGCTGTCATCTTACTCAGTTTTTCTTTCTTTTTTTTTTCTTTTTTTAAACTTGTTTAGCCCTCTTTGTTGCTAAATAACTGGCATCTGCATCCATACTGGTGGCCCAGAGAGGGCCCCAGGAAAAGAGATAAATCCTGCTAAATGTTGTGTACTAGAAAGAGCCCACACACTGCTGCCCACATTTTCCTTTTGAAACCACTTGGATTCTTGCCAGTCACTCAGGAGGAGGCTGGATTTGGACTATTGCATTTTCTTTCAGAGTTGAGAGAATGCGTCTAAAATTTATTAGGRTTTTTCAGTGATGATGAGAACTAGAAGAGGAGGGGCACACCATGGTAGGTTCGATGCTCACTTGAGGTTGTTAGCAATGGCTCAAAATAAAGATATCTTTCTTTTTCAGGTGGTTGCAAATCYGTAACTCAAAACACTTTGAAATCGTGTGGATTAAGACTGTACATGTTAGATGCAGTGTGMGCTGGTGGTACAGGAGGAGGGGTCTGCTGTACCACTACGATGGCCTGGGCACCACGTTRTAACAGATTACAGCTCTCCTGGTGGTTGAATTTGCCTTCAGCGCCTAAGAARGAAGCTTAAGACTCGCAGGACCATGGCAGTGTTTAAAAACCTGATTTTTAAAGCAGGTTAGAAACAGAGAGGACAGCAGGTGAACTAATTGGTAGATAGTTTACCTCTGATTTTCCTCTGTGCTAGGATATGCAAGCGTGGATGGGGATTGCTCTTAAATTTTCTGTGTTTGTTCAAGGAGCAGCTTTTCGGTTTGGGGACTGGAAAAAACAGATCCCTGCTTTGCTGCAGCCATCCCGATACACTAACAGAAAGCAACTAGGGGAGGGRGAATTAAAGCAGGTTTTAACCACATATTCTCTAGATGGGGGAGGGARGGGGGAGCACAGATGTACAGATAACGTCGCCCACATCTTGCCCTGGCTTCAGGACCGTGAGCTAATTTTGTAACAATTGCCGGTGACTTCAGCTAATGTTGCCAGGGTGCTGTCAGTGATGCTGAATAAATAGGGAAGGACTTGAGGAGAGCGGCAAACAGCAGCTGTGACGACTTTTGTTCTGAAGCTACCTCTGCATGCCAGATTTTACCCTGCAGGCACAGCAGCAGAGCACGACTCCCACCTGTTATCTCTCACCATTGAGGCTTGCTTCTTTCTGTTTAAGTTAGGTTAAATATTTCCCCTTTTCCCAGGATTCAGAGCTCATCAGCCCAGCTGTGGCGCACAGTCTTGAAACACAAAACAGCTGGAGCTGTAATGTGAACAAAGTTCACCTTTTCGTGTTTACATTTGAAAGCTGCTGCACTGTTTATGGGATGATGCATTTGTTTA
>NW_028186397.1:321688-344330 GCF_003343005.1 Rhea americana | reverse complement strand
TTTTTTTTATGGCCATGTCACTAGTGTCATGCAGCAAAGATTCCTCGCTTTAGCACACCTGCACACATACTGACCATGGAAAGAATTAGGCCATGCTCAAAACTCAGGCATGGATTTGCCAGAAGGGGGCCGGGGAGCCTGTCTCCGTCCTGCCAGCATCCCCGCGGTGCTCTGCGAGTGTGCCTGTAGTGATCACGCAGCACCCCAAAGGTCGCCTGCGTGTGTGGCCCCCCTTTTCTCCCTTCTTTCTCTGTCCCTGTGCTAGCTCACCCTGGAATTGCATCCTTCTGGCTGAGCTTGTCCAGGAGGGAGTGCGAAGCAGGGATTGCAGCTGAGGTTTGAACCTCCTCCTTCAGACCTTYGGAGAACTAGTAGCTCCCAGACTGTAAGGCCTAAAGGTGCTGCTGTCGTCATCTAGTTTGCCTTACTGCCTAACAGAGGGCAAAAGAGTTTCACCCAGTGATTTATTTGACAAGCCCAATAACTTGTATTGAGCTGAGGCTTCAGTTGAAGAAAGGCAGTCAGCTCTGATGGAAAGGCGTTCAGGTGCTGAGAACCTGCCACACCTTTCATAAGTTTCATTTATCCCAATCCCTTGTAGTTAATGCTTTAGGTTTGTTTTGAGTTTGACTTCAGATTCAACCCAAGAGGGTAACTTATACTTCTGCACTATTGCCACAGGTCTCAATTATTGCTGCATATGTCTGATACTCAACTAAAGATGGACCTATCTGAACCCCTGAAGTTTTGTACATCTGTTTGAGATAAGGATGCAATTGCCCTAACGTGTATGTACAGCCGCCCAGGCAGTTTCRTTAAGGTGCTTCGGGCTTAGGAAGCCAAAAGGAAGATGCTGGTGAGATTTAACTTGTGCACTTTTAGGTGAGCTAAAATCCGTTGGTAAGAAAAGTACCTCTCCTGGGCAGTTCAGCCCACCATCTCTCATACGGGGAATGGATTGCCGTTTTGAGGTAGCCGTTTCTCTCTGGAGACTGCCGAGGTGGCCTCTGTGGTCACAGCTGGTTTGGTGCRCTTTTGCAGGGTCAGAGATGGGAAAGATACTCTCTTCCGCTCCCATCGCTGTTACAGAATAGTCTGCTTGAAAGGAAAGTTTCTGCCCAACCTTTCACTGAAAAGTTGGTTTGTGCTCGAAAACCTGGAGATACGTGTCCTTTTGAGAAAGGAATGTGGGTTTTTTTAATCCTGTCTATGTAAATATAGATGGTCTCCCTAACCATATAAATCCCCTGTTATTGTCTGATTCCAGCAGAGACCTTGGCCTCAGCGATATCTGGTTGTAACGAGTTGCACTGAGTTACAGTGCAGCTAATTGTATTTGATATGGCTGCAGCACTCACTGCAGGGAATAAACTCAGGAGGGATGGAATTCACCTCCGTCCAGAGGGCTTAAAGAGTGTACTGTGCGGGTCTTCTGGAGAGGCCAACACTTACTCTTAGCAAGCTAACTGTATGCATGACCTGTCTCATAGTCTGTTTCCTCTTTTAAGGATAGATCCTGCTCTCCCAAATCTCAAACTATGCTAATGAAGGTTGAAAATAATTCTAGTTAAGATGCGGGCTGAAACTTCTCCAACTGTTGAGTTTAATCCGCAGGGGAAGCTTTCCTTGGGAAGCTTTTTCAAAGAAAAGATTGTGCGTGTGTTTGTTTTCATTTTTACTTTGTCACTTTTGCGTGTCGCTTCTTGTCTGGTTTCCAGTCTAATTGCAAGCAGGAGCCACCAGAAGCATTCTGCTGAGGAAGACTCTCCCCCGTTCCTCCCCACAGGAGTTGTGGAGGTTAAAGACTTGTAGTGTGAGACAACAGATCACTCATTCTGATCTATCTGTCAGACCTTTAGAAGCTCATGCTCTGTTGAGGATTTTTTTTTTTTTTTAAGCTATTTTTTCCCCTCTAAGAAACTTGAAGTTTCTTTAAGGAAAAAATGTGATCTCTTCTATCAACACCTGTCTTCTGCAATCAGGCTAATGAAATTGCATTTGAATTCACAGGAACTGTTAGCACTATCTTTCTGAAAACATTTAAATCTAAGTCGTGTATGTGTCCTATGTCTTGTAGGTTTCACATCTTGTAGAATTTTAAGGGATTCCTCAAGGTAAGATTTGGGCTTTTCACACTTCTCCTTCTGGCCCAGAATTTGAATCCCAACAGAATAATGGGACTTGGACTGTTTAACTTGAACCGAAGTCAAGGTCAAAACCAAATTGTGATGAGCCCCCAAATATTTGAAGCATAAATATGATTATTCCTATTTGTTAGTCTCATGACTAATGAGTCTAAGCATCAGATTCCTGTACATATAATGAGTACGTGTTCCGATGAAGGCTATAAAAGTGGTCAGAAGTCCATCTTCTCCTTTTCATTGTAGTAATGTAAATCTGGAATAACTCGATTTGCTTAATTTGAACTGCATGAGTTGACGTAGGTGTGGCTGACACTGGAGGTTGGCTAGCAGTTCCCAGCACCAGGAAGTAGTGAGGTCACACATACTTCTTGCTCCAAAGACAGCTTTGTCTTAATTCCAGGTGAAGCTGCACCAAAAAAGTGATTCATTCATTCTTTTTTTTTCTTTTTCTTTTTGCACCTGTAATTTGGTCACAGTTACTACATGGAGTACAGACACGTAAAAATATTTGAAGAGCAGCAACAGCAAGCTTCAGCATTATTTCCTAACAGTGCATTATTAAAAATACACAGAAAAGAAATTCTCCTTTCCCTTTGAGTAAAAAAAATATATATATATATACCTAAAAAGTTAAACTGAGACCATTATAAAAATAGCTGGGAGTATTTTTCTGAGTTTATTTTACAGTAATTTTCTATACTAGTTCTTCAGCATTTTCATAATGGATTCTCTTTTCCCCCCTTCTTTCTCCCCAGACAACATTGTGAACAAGAAACTTGAGGCTTTTTCTGGAAGAATCTTATTAATGAACTAACACTCACAGAAATGCAATAAAACCAACTAGACCCCAAAACTAACTTCAGCTTTCCTATATTCTCCTTGTGGGCTTAAAAATCTCAACTCGTCAGCACAAGTCAACCATCCTTATATTCTTAGTGTTTCTCAAAAAGGCAAGGAAGCACGCAGTAAACAACTCAGGCAGCAGGTTTTATCCATCACGCTGACTTTTCCAAGGAGACTAAAGCCGTGAGCGACTGCACATGTAGACGTGTCATTGTGCAGATCCTAAAAGTAAAGGGTAAAACAACTCAACTCTCACTCCAATCTTCTTTGAAATACTACCTTTCTAGGATAATTAGGGGAAAAAAGCCACTGCCACATTAAGAAAGGACAGAAAATGAGAATAGTAGTAGTTCGGTAAAAGTTGCCTAATTGTGGGACATGTGTTATGAATTCTCCTTTGTTTCCATGAAGACCATTTGTGAAATTGTCTCTAAATACTTAATATTGCCAAATATTATTTCTATAAAAGGTCTTGGAATCATGAGATGAGACTTTTCTGAAATGTGGTGAACTCACTGACAAGATTTAAAAAGAAAAGTCAGATTGCTTTTTTGCTCTGCAAATAACTTGACCCTTGTCTTGTAAATTTTTTAGGATGCTGCAGGCTTGGATACCTGAACAGTTTCTGCTCAGCCCTAATGCATATCACTGTTGGTGTTAATGCTGTTGTCTCTGTTCTGAAAAGTTTTTCTATATACAGCTTCTCGTGCACTGATGGACGTAAATTGGAGATGTGTGCCCTTATTAGTCTGTCTTTGGATTTTTCAGCATGTATCGATTTGCCAACAATAGCCTTTTCTTTATGATAAAAATTATTTWAAAAAAATCATTTAAGGACTTGTGCATTCGGGGATATTTGCAGTAGCAGGTTTTCATAGAATTTTAATTAGCATGGTGATTTGTGAAGCACCAAGCTGGGCTGAGCATCTTCTTGTTTACTTTGAGCAAACCAGG
Organism: Rhea americana; assembly: GCF_003343005.1. NCBI lineage: Eukaryota > Metazoa > Chordata > Aves > Rheiformes > Rheidae > Rhea > Rhea americana. The sequence continues at coordinate 340,389 of NW_028186397.1, read as the reverse complement.
GGACAAAAATAGACCATTTAATTGCATTTTTCTATACTGGCTAGTTTTCATTATCCTGAAATATATTTATGGCAGGGCAACATAAGCTGAAGTAGGTTGTATTGGCAGTACTCCTGTTAGTAGAAATATTCCATTTGTAATATTTCTCGTGCTGCAGGCCCACATTGTATTGCCAGTGGGATTTGCAGAATGTGCATCCCTGACAAGTCTTCTGCCACTAAAGTCAGTGGAAATTTTAAATACTGAAATAGGAGCAGAGTTTAGCGAGTGAGAACTCTGAAATGGAAAGTGGAATATAGGGCAATGAATCTCTTAACTTTATTTATTTATTTATTTATGTCTAAGGAAGATCAGTGAATATCCTTGGAAAGGTGTCGAATTACATTGCCGTTTTGACATCGTCTTAAACTATTTTTAGAGTTAAGTGCCAAAAACCATCTCAAATACGGTATCTTCACCAGTGTGGCAAACTTAACTTAGCCTCTGCGGTGTGTCTGCACCGTGATCCTCTCTTACGATCGCAGTATTTCCCCCGTACTCTGTGGAATCAGGGTACAGTGAGGAGTTTCTCTTGGACTCGATCTTGATTACGGAGAGAAAGTAACTTACTCGTGGGGCTCCCGCTGACGTGAGCGTAGCCAATACTACGGGGATGGGAAGGAGGAGACGCCCGCGATTGCGGGAGACCTTTTCCTTTTCTCGCTTCCATGCCTGGYGCTTGCAGAAGAGATTTCAAGGGCAACGCTGCTTTGTCTCTGTGACTTCAGACAGACTGGAGATGCCAGCAGGGGAGAATCTAGCTGCTGAAGTCAAAGAAATATTTTCTGATTAGGTGTGAGCTGATTTTATTATTTTTCCCTAAAGGCTTAGAAGTTGACCAACTTTAGGTAACTTTTTATGAAGTACCGAAAGGCATTTATCTAATGCCAGAGCAGCTGCTGACAAATTTCAAGGTTTTATTTGAAAGCATGAAGCGGTTAAGTAGTTGGAAGAATATTTTTAAGCATGAGAGAAGCGAAGCAAGTTGGAGAGCTGTGCATTTATTCTGAGATGTCTGTAGCTCCAGTTCTCATGGATTTTCAGTTGGTGTGGCCATCCAGCTGGTTTGCATCATYCCCCCAGCTTCCACCTCTGTGTTTTTTTTTTTTTTCCCTGAAAAGCAGAGCAAACTCAACTCCCCAAATCTTCCAAATCTGAGTTTGAAGCAGAAAACTTGCTTTGGAGAATTTGGGTCCAAACGTTTGTGTTTGAAAATGCCATTTTAAAATGGAAAACGTCAGGCAATCTGTATTATAGGTACTGTGTGTGTCTCCTGTGCTTGCAGAAAGTGGACAGCTAAAATTCTGCCCTGAAGTCTGTGCAAGACCACGCTGAAAGGGATCCCTGCATTTGCACAGGGTCAAGTGCGTTTCATTTGCGATAGCTTAACGGGAAGCGATTCCTCAGTAGTAATCCTGTATAAACCCAACATCCCCATAGTTAGATATTTTCAGGCTTGTTRTTGTCACCTACAGACTATGATTAATTTGGTGATTAAGTCCAGATCTTACCAACAGCAAAACGTAAGTAGTAAAATTAAGCACATTTGCAGACGGTCCCCCTTAATTTTCAGYAGCGACTAGTTAGTTTGGCTGCTCTGAGGTTTAGGCTGTTGTTGGCATGTGGACACATGCTGAAAAGTCCGAAGATGATGAATAAGGACGTATATCTTACAGGAAGTGGCTTGCCAAGGGATTAATGGAGGGACTACTYGCTGGCCTCACGGGACGCCTCCGAGCAGAGCACTCAAAAATCGAGACAGCTCAAATCGCTGAGAATACAGCTTGCAGGAGGATAGCTCTCCAGACCTGGCTTCTCTTTCACCCTGAGAGGAATTTCCCTGGGTGCTGATTTRCACTTAGAGAATGGAAAATTGCCTTGAGATTAAGGCACAGGTCTTCCCTTTAAGGGAAGAAATAAAATACAAATGTTGAAGGTGGTTTGATTGGGGCTGGTGTAGTTGCTGGTGACAAGCCTTGCTGGAACAGTCTCTGTTATGTGAGCTTAAGTTTATAAATCAAAGATGTTCCCTTAATTSATAATTGGGATGATAGAGTATTTTGGGGACCATTTAGAAGATGTAACTGAATAKGACATGATTACTAGATTCCTGAATTCCCTTTAAAAAAAACTGTCAAACAATRCTAGTTATCAGATGCTCTATAAACAACAACAGTGGAGAAAGGGAGAGGATTGTAAAAATGCATATTAAAAATAGCTACAGTACTGTCTGTGAGTTGCTTAGCATATATAACATTATATATAATCGTCAAACGCAGATATTTCTAGTGACTCAATGCACTGCTAAGGTATTGGTAGTGGATGGGGAAATGTGCAGAAGAAATAATGCAGTAAAGTCTTAAACATAGCGGTGTAACTTGGATGTTTTCTGGAAAACCGATCATAGCATGAAGGATTTTTAAGGTACAAGCTAAAAATATCCCTATGTAGATATGAATCTTGATCATACTAGATGGAGAAGGAAGATGATGGTTGAGTTATGCTGATTCTGCTAAATAGATCCAGTTATATATTAAGGCAGTAAAATCCTATATGAAAGATGGGAGGAATGTATTACTGGTTAATTAGAACAGCAAGATTTGCCATTGAAGGGATTATTACCATATTTTATGATGACCATTTTATCTCCTTGTTTATGCTGTCATTTGGTGATGAASTCTTCTTCATGCTTTTAAATATTTTAATATTTAAAATGTATGTATACCATATGTAATGTTTAATATTACATACGGTATTTGTTAGGAATAGTTTTTGATATAGGGAGTAAATGGAGAATGGGAAAAGGAACAGAAAACACCGAAGAGAAAAACGACACTTTCTGTGATTCTGTGTTGTGCCTGTATGTGAGCAGTAGTGTGGTTAGGTCTTGTTTTTGTGGTGGTGGCGGGATACTGAAAGCAGTAACTTGTCTTAAAGCAAAATCTGCTCTAACCTATCCGCTCCGTAAAGCGGTTGGATTCCCAGGCCAGCTTCAGCAGCGCCTCTTCAGATGTGGATAGCTGAAAGATGAACATCTCTTGTTTTAAGTAGTTAGACAACTGTTTGATTGCTCCTTTCTATAGGAAAATAATCTCTTCGTGGACGGCTATAAGTGGCATCATTTTTCCTTTGGGTTCCCATTGCGCTTTCTGTATATGTTACACATCTGGACTGTAAGTGAAGCTTGCTCATTCCTCAGAAACATCTGTTGCGTCCTGCAGCGGAGAAGGCCTACTTATCCGCTACTTTTACTGTGTGCTGCGTAATTTTATTGAGTCTTTCTCTAGCAGTCCCCYGTTCCAGATACCATCGGTTCAAAATCACATGAAAATGGCTTTCTGCAAAAAGGGTTATCCTGTTTCATAGCTAGATCTTTTTTTAATAAACCAGTTTAAGAAATAAAAAAAAAAGTCAATGAAAAAAAATGTAAAGAACATTTTCCGTTTTGCTTTGAAAAATGTAAATACCTAAGGAAAAAAAAATGCAGGAAATGTCACATTAGAGAAAGGCTATTGCTTTCTTCAGTTTAAGAGTTATTCTGTTTATGCAGCCACCCGTAGAAAGGCCTACCTAGGAAAGAAAGGTGAAATTGTGGATACTTCTAGTAAGAGAAGGAAGGAGAAAGAAAAAAAGAAAGGTGGGGAGGAAGATCAGAGCCTTCAGGGCTCTGTTTGCCTCTGCTGCTAAACACTGAGGAGGGCAGAAGGAGCTGGGATGACAAATAYTAGTCGTTGCTAGGGTTCAGAGCTCAGGTAGCAAGAGATACTCTCCACAACTGAGGGGAAAAAAAGTCTTTTCTTTGCACAAACATGTTTCTGCACATCTAGAGGACGGTGTGCAACTCGCCACCAAAGAGGTTCAGCCATGCCGTGCCTAAAAATTTGCTTTTATATATATGTGTGTGTGTATATATATATAGTGTGTGTGTGTATATACATATGTTTGGTGCCACCATCATGTTCCAACCAATTGGGAAGACCTCCTGACACACCGGTTGGGCTCCCTCCTGTGCCGTGAAAGAAGGGGGCCTCAGACTCTGTTGCTGCAAGTCTATGTGCTTTGGATATTTGTTTTTAAGCCCCTCTTCATGCAGCACTTGTGGCACATGGAGAAGTTACCAATTTTTTTTATAGCAGCCCAAAGCTGGAGAGGGGGAGGGAGGTGCAAGTACAAAGGAAAACTGGCTGCATTTTGCAAATACCCAAATTGTGCTATGAGAGCATTAAATATTTATCAGCAAGTGTCTGCCCAGTGAGTACTTGGTGTATTTATTTATTTTATTCTTATTGTCTGTCTGAGCTTGGACATACCTCCTTGGACRAAGATGAAAGATGATTTGCGTCCTGACCGCGCGGAGTGTGAGGTAGTGCTTAGCTTATTCCTGAAATTCAGTTAATGAACTCAGAAAGGGGCAGAAGCAGGGAAGGTGGCTTTGCTCAGCTGCATATTACAATTTGCCCCCCCTATTGAAAATGTACCTCTTGCAGCAATGGCTTTGTTTTGGAAAGTCTGCTCTGTGCTCGCACACAGCTGCCTAAAATGGGAAAATATTAGGGGCAGGCAGATGTCTTGGGCCTGTTTCCCGAGCGCTGGGCAGCGTGTGCTTCGCAGGCTGCTAAGGGCAGCCAAGGAGCGAATGATAACGTGCTAGTGCCCTTCCACTCTTCTGCAAAGTAGTAAAGCCGTGGACTGCTCGTGACATATGGTAATTTGCTGAAAATCACTATTTGCAAAGTAGGGAGACCCCATTATATTAGCAGAAGTGACAAGAAAGTAAACCACTGATTTTTTACTATTGTATTTTTTAAAGAAAGTCTTTGGAACTGGGGAGGATAGATGSAGGGTTGGCTATTATTTACCAAATCAAACTTATTTAAATGCACTGTCTGTGATACTTAATAAATGTTATAGTGTGGCTTTTTGTGGCTAATAAAACTTGGTTTACATTACACCCCTTGTCTGCTATGATTTGCCTCCTAGGGCTCACTTAAAGTGCATTAAGAAACAGCACACAAGATCAGGGTGATTTGCTGCAAAACTTAAATAATTCATTTATGCACCACTGCTTTCAGACAGTGTTTTTACAAATGCTATAATGAGACAAGCTGCAAAATGTTTTACATGGCGGAAATGAGGGCTGCTGCTCAAGGAAAGTCTTTCTGTGTGAATTTTATTCCTGGAAGTCTGCAAGAGGATTTTCAGAGCATCATGGTGCTGACCTCCAAAACCCACTGTCCTGCTGCTGGTAAGGCTGCTTGTGCTAACACAACAATAATATATTGGGCTTCCACATCCTTTCCCTGGAGGACCTGAAATGAGCAGGGGATGCTTAAAGAGTGCAGATAGGAAACTACAGTTTGCTATGCTGGGGGAAAAGCTGTGGTTTTATCTTCTCTACCATACTGGTACGACTTCTTGCTCCTCTACCTGCAGTATATTTGGCTTTCTTTTCATGGGCGTGGAAGAAGTTGGAAAGATCTAAGTTGGATCTAGCGTGTAGTTGTTAACTATGTGATCAGATCTTATTTGTTCTACAGGAAGAACAAATTACAGAATATTCAGAACATAAACAAATTAGTCTTAAATTAGTAGTTGGGTAAGAACAATCTGTTTACAGTATGTGTCTGACTTTGCCAACAGTTTATATTTCCCATGCATATCTCACCATTGACCTGGAGCTTGAGATAAGATGAGGAAAAAAATACTAGGTATAACCAAAGCTGCTGGTTGGATTTGGTTGGAATTTGTAATTTCTTAGCTAACTGTTGCTAGGAACCAGCATTAAACACTCCAGTCTCCTTGCATAAGCAATGGCTGATGAGCATAATGTAAGCAATGCATTTCATACACATTACTTCAATTAATGATTTATAACTAGAAGCAGACTTATTTGATTTTTTTTGTAGCTTTTAAGACAATGTTTCTTTTTTTTTTCCTAGCTTTTTAATGTGTGAAATTGTCTTTAGAGTCTTTCAATAGCAAATCTTTTGCAATTGTTGGCATGTTTTGTTTGACTGTTATAAAGCCTTGAAGTGTCTAAGGGCAATTAGGATTTTACAGAATCAAAGCTGGAGCAAAAGAAAGAAAGCGAATCCTGAAACCAGAGAGCTTGGGCTGTTACCAGGTCGAGAACCCTTTGGAATTGCTAGTATTTCTCTAAGTGTTTTCCCCGGCTTCTCAACCAACTTTGAATCTGAGCAAATTACCATCTGTGCATAGATATGCAGGAAATGAGCTAAATTTGTAGTGTAAACATTTCCAAATGAATATTTGCACAGTACAGTCTCTCAGCAATGCATTATCCTTTTTTTTTTGATAATCAACACGTATCCCTTACGAGTAGAGTTGAAAGAGGAGAATGACTCTCGCTAAACTCTAATTATCCGCTCCTTCCTCTGGGAAGAGCTGTCTTTAAGCCTCTTTTTTGAGCTGCGGTGTGTTTCACAGTCGTTCCACCTCTTGATCACTCTTTTTTCTTATTTCACCTCAAAGCGGACCCTTGGATGTAAGGGTGTAGCGTGAGCCCAGGCACCTCCAAAGAAAGAAGTCTGTTGAATTTCTATAACGTAGGATTGCCGGGGCCAACTACAAAGCCTCAGAGAGATTCAGAGCAATTAACTTTCAACTGAGGCTTTCTACAGGATGCAAACTTGCGATAATACATAAATGTTTCTTGGCTTAGGACTGGGGGAATGACAGATTTCCGTTAGCCCCAGAGTACTTTTGACTGGAGTCAATCTGCAGCAACATGAGTCAGCTGTTTCAGCTAAGTAGTGTTTCTAATTTGCCCTTTTCCTAATAAGCACGTATGCATAACGTGGGTTTCCTACCCCGATTAATCCGTGTTTCCTCCATATGGCTTGTRGATTTTTATTTTCTTCTAATTCAGTGCAAGCTGCTGAATAGGAAAATGCAGTCAAGATCCCGTTCAAGCAAAAAAGAGACCCCCCAGATGAAGTTGCCGGGGTATTGCCAAGACTAGCGTATCCAAGATGTCTTGGGAAAGGCACTGTTCAGCCAGTCGCTCTTAACTATTTAGGCCTGAAAGCGGATGAAGTTCTTCAGTAGCCCCATACAGGAGGCCCTGCGTTTTTCTGGGAAACTCGCTGAAACTCGCATTTGTACTAGGGGAAAACTGAACCGAACGCGCACCGAAGCTGCTTCGCTTCCAGGATGAAGGAACCGGCCTGTGGAGTTGTCCGGAGAGGATTAAGATGAGCTTTTGGACTAATATGGGAGTTGAGAGATTTGGAAGTGGATGCAGTCTCTACTTGAGAAGCCGGAAAGTGCATGGAACAGGATGACTCGTTCTGTTAATTTTAATGCACAATTAGGAGCGCTAGAGCGCTGTCGGCAAAGCCGCGCTATTGCTRTCACGAGGCTGTCGGAATAAAGCTGTAGACCTGTTCACGTACGCCCACGCGCAGAGAGAGCACAAAGACGAGCAAGCGCACGTGGATGCATGATAAGGCACTGCAAATTCTAGACAAATCTTTTTTTTTCTCAGTGTGACTAGCAAACTTGGTTTGAGGGGGGAGGGAAACAGCTTCTTCTTTTTCTACCAATGAAATCTAATGCCCTGTTTTTTCCCCTCCTTCAAATCAGGTGAAAGTTAATTCCTGCAAAGCACTTTATACAAATTAAGGCCCTTTCTCCCTTCCAAACGTAATTTTTAACAAAGGAATCAATCTCTATCCTAGCAAGCCAAGGTGAACAAACACATATAAAATAATTAAATTGCTTTTTTTCTTACTATAAGAGTTCGGTTGGTAAAACCAAGCCAGAGTATTTATGCCCTTCCTCTTAGGGAAGGTCAGCAGATATATACTCAGCTACCTATTTGTGTGCGTTAAATCAAACGACTCTATATTCAATATTTTGTTTTTTAATTTTGGCTGAGCAGGAAGCTGGAAATACAAATTAATGACTCTTCCCCAGTGACATAAATTCTGAGAGGTGTTTGTCGCRTGCGTGCCTTGTTAGAGGGCTCTGACGTGATTGATGGCCGTTGTCCTCTCCGACAGCAGCGCCTGYGCGGCCATGGCAAATAGACCAGCAAACAGGCCGAGAACTTGCACTGGGATCAAAATCTTAGGTGTTCTCATTAATTTTACTTCCAAGTTACGCAGACTGATTTCTGAATAGGCCTGAATAGTCTTCCAGCAGCTGCTATTGGACGTGATAGCATACCCAAGTCACCACGATTGAGCCAGAAAGAGTAGACCCTCTGCTGCAGGGAGGAACTGCTGTGCAGTGACTGTCCTGTGCCAGCCCTGCAGTGCCTATACATATACAGATGTGTGTGTGTGTGTATATATGTGTGTGTGTATATATATATATGTATTATATATGGAGAGTTTACCTTGCAAAGGGATCCCGCGTTAGTAGTCCACTGCACGTTGCATCCTTGCCCTCCCTCTCTGTGTTTAATAGTCTACTGACTGCTTGGACCCTGCCCCTGYAAGGGGAGTTTTCAACCCGAAAACAATCCAAGTGGCCCAAATAAAATCCAGGCAACACACATTTCATACTAGTTTGCCCCATCTTTCTGCCGTTGGGTTCGCCTTTCTGAAGCGCTGCTTAGCCGTGTGCTGCAGTGATGCCTCAAGCCAGGCAACCTTCATGTGCTGGGGTAGAGGGGCAGCCCGGCTGGCGCGGGCGAGACAGGGTGCGAGCACCTTGGGATGGGCTTCAGTTAAGTTTGCAGTTTTGTTTCAATCTCCCGCCTTTTTTTTTTTTTTTTTTTTTATTCATAGTATATTGGCGTGGAGAATGGATTTATCTTCTAGGGACTAGTGCCTGTGAGCCTCGTGGAGCTGCGAAGGGGTGGCTTTCCAACTCCCACTATTACAATCTCTCTTGTAACAGCTGAATTCAGTCCCTCCCAATCTGATCAAAATACAAGGGCTTAACCAAATGATGTGTGTTGTCTGCAGCAAGCCCCTGTGCAGCWGCAAACAGTATGGGTCACGTGTATGTAGTCCTCTACAAGTGCTCTTCTGTGAATAAACATCAGATAAAAATAGCATTGATTTAGCAATCCACACAAAAATTGGAACAATGGATTAAAGTATTTGRTCCTGAGTTAATGAATATGCAACGTTTCAAGAATTACCTATAGCCAGAGCTTTGAAATACGAGTCTGAATGAAGGTTAAAATTGACAAATGGCTTTTACTAAAGGGCTGAAGTAAATGAGCAGTGCCCGTGTCTCGTGGATGTTGATGTGGTCGGATCCCAGCGGAGGCACCTGTATTGCAGCATGGACCTCTCGCTGATCAATGTAGCATCACTGGTAATTTTTAGTTTCTCTTCAGGCAGAAGCAAAGCATAAATATAGCTAGAAGAGCCCAGCATGTTGCTTTTTCCATGCTCTTTGTGCTGTGAACTATTTTCTCCCCATAGGCTATTAGTATCTTTGAATAAGTATCTAGTTCCTTTCAATAAACACTGTACATCTGAAGTTAAAGTGGGTACTAGTAACTAAAGTGACAGCTACTCAACTGCTAGCAACAGAAGGAAGCTTGTTAAACCTGAAGATGTCACATTGTTTTCGTAGCTGTGTTTCTGAGCTCTGAGACTAGAGTGCCATATTTTCTAGGCAGAAATAGGTAGTCAACTAGGGTGTTTATTCATTGAAGGTCAGGCTTTTGTATTATGAAACTTCTAGCAGATGTGATAAGCAGTAAATTGCAGCTCTATCACCTTTTATTTTTTTTTCTTCCCAGTGAGCGTGTGTGTGAAATCAGCAGAATACTGCCTGCGTTTGATTTATGGCCCACTTTTGACCAACTCTTATCAGGTTCCCACAAGCCCTTTTCTGATGCAGCTCATGTCTGAATGACAATAGACAACCAGTGCCATTATGCTCCAAAATCCCTCTCTGCATTCTAGACACCTAAGATTACATCTGGGCTATTGATTTATTACTCCCTCTTTTTTTTTTTTCCCCCCACAGGGACCAGTTTGTTCAGCCCGAACAAGATAGACTATTATTAAACTGAGCAAACTACTCCATGTGAACTTGGTAAAGAAATAATCATTTGCAACCACCTTTCTAACCACCCGGGTTCATAAAGAAATGTAGGTGTTGAAATATTAAGACTGTTTATATATGGGTCCCACCATTCGTGTTTGTTCAGATTATATATAATTTATATACATGAAATGAGACCCAACAGGCATTCTGTTGTGYTGGACATAATAGGCATATTGCCTAAAGCACCGCAGTATTACCACCCAATGTACAAACCCCAAATTATTGCAAATCTACGTTATAGAAATACCTACTGTAACACCTACTGTATCTGTGGCAGGGAGGTTTTATGACACCTTTTAGAGTCTCAGCAAAATTTATATGTTCTACCAGTAGGGTATTTTTTTTTCTTTTTTGGGGAGGGAGAGGAAGCTATAAATTTTACAGTACATCAGATTTTTATATCTCCGAAAAATGTACTGTGCAGGATTCACATTTAATATCCCTCAGCTATAGTCATCTGTGTATTTAAGTCACTAAGTGAAAAGGTACAGACAGGGCTTCTAGTTAAGTGATTTTTTTTTCTTTCTCTCTCTTTCTCTCTCTCTTCTCCCTCCCACAAGCACATACCTCACCCTTGCGTCTTCGTTTGCTTAAAATAACATTACAAAAGCCTTTCCTGACTCAGGGTTCACACCTGAGCACCGCTGGCTTGGATTCAGAAAAGCGGGAGCACCGCCGTGTCGGCCCAGCGCGGTCTGCCTGCGCTCGGAGCAAAACGCAGGGCACGGCACGGAGCAGGCGCCGGAGGACGCCGGAGCTCGGCCGCTCTCGTCGCTGGCCCCGGGGACGGCGCCGCTTCGCTTTGAACCGAACCTCCCGTGGTTTGTGTCTTACCTCCCCGGAGTTATTTTATTCCGCTTGCTGCTGCGCTCGCGGGCTGCGCGTGCCTTGCGGGGGGCCCGCTAGAGCGTTAGTCCTGGTGGGTGGTTTGCTTCGGCTCCGCGCGTGGGCAGGGTGCTCCGCGCGTGGGCAGGGTGCTCCGCGCGTGGGCAGGGTGCTCTGCGCTGGCCGCAGCTTACGCGTTTCCTTCCCGTGCCTCAGCTTGTCGCAGTTGACATGTTTCAGGCGATCCCATTACCCATGTAATGTCGATCGCAAATACCCAAGAGCCAGTTGAGTTAAGAAATTCAGAAGTGTCTGAACTTGGGTTTCACGCGCCCAGGGATGGCATTGCCGTAGGTAACGGAGGACGCTTCGGCGCAGTGAGGACACCGGAGAGCTACAGGAGCTTCTGGTTGGAGTAAAGGTAATAAATAATGACAGATGGAAAAGGAAGAGTTGTTTTTCCTCAGAACGGTGCAAGTAAGAGGGGAGGTGAAAGCAGCACAACATGAGAAGAGGAGAGTCAAGTGAGCTGAAATATGGCAAGCTGATAAACCCCAAAGGGAACGCTTTTTCCCATAATGCGTAACTCAGCTGGGAAATTCTGTGCTTCAGTTCAACTGAGAACAAATCAGATTTTAGCGAGAGAACCAAATTTATAGCTACAGGCCACGCTACAGCAGGAAGAGCAACTGCAAGGTCATTAAAAATGCGCTGCCATCAGGCCTTCGGTCACGGGGCGTTTGGGGGCTGAGAAGGACGAGAAGCCAGCAGTCGCGTGGGGCAGAGCTGCTCGCGCCTTGGAGCCTGGTGCTCGTCGCAAGAGGCTGGCTTGCGTGCCCCGCCGCCCTTCCGTAGTACCGCAGTTCCTTGGTTCCCATCGCTAAACTCCTTGGTTTATAGGTTTTGGGGGTAAATGGGGTGCTGGATGTTCTGTGGAAGGTCTTTCCCAGTCTCCCTGCATCACGGTTCACCGGGCTAGCGAGGAAACGGGTTACAGCAGCATGCGCAAGCCGAGGACGGCTCGAGCTCTGAGTAAGCCGGCCATCGCTTACGTGAGGGGCGCCTGCTGCCCGGAGCGCACMCTTCGTAGTCTTCTCCAGCTCACGTTACCGTTGTCGTTTTGCTTGCGTCTCGGCGTTGCCAGAAAAAGCAGTGGCAAAAACCTGTTCTGGGTAAACCAGACTTAACAGTTGTTCTGGCTTCATGGGGGACCTTTGCTCTGCCATGGAAACTCCCTGTTCCTTTATTGCAGTTGACTTGAAATTGTGATTTATTTGTCTAATGGCATTTCCTGGTTTCACTTTGGTTTGGAGCAGAAGCCTGCTTCCTTCCTTTTAGCTCCTGGTATTTTCTAGCCCAGAATACAGATCCGGCCTGCCCCAGCATTGGCTTGCATAATGCGACTTCAGATAAAGGTCATAAATAGTCTTATTTGGAAATTAATTCAAATAAGGAGGAGAACGAGCCAAAACCAAGCCTCTACTGGGCATGTTAATAATGTCATTTGTTTACAGAGCGCAAGATCGCTGCTGGAGGACGTCCTGAATCGTTGGCTGTTGCCCTTCATGTCTGCCCTTGGGTGTCCCCGTTGAGGGGGAAGCAAGTCCAAAGGTCAGAGAGGCTCTGCTGGACCAACACTGCCTGAAGGCAGCTCTTCGACTTCGAGAAACCCAGGCTAATATTTCAAAAGATCAGTGCTGGGATTTTGATGCCTAAAAAAATACATGGGATTCACTTCATTCCACGGACAAATTCCAGTACAATCATTGGCACTGGAAGCAGGGCGAATTACAGCAGTTCTTGAATGCTACCCAGGAAAAAAGTCTGTTGTAATGTCCAAAGCGTGTGGCAGCGGAGGAGAATTTGTGTTGGAGGGCTCCTACTCTGCGGTGTGCCTGATGGGAAAGGCTGGCAGCGGCTGTTTCTCTTGTGCTTATTCTTTACGCACGTAAAATCTGTGTGTTTCTTCTAGCAGCCTTCTATGTTTACTTAAAATCCAGTATTTGCAGAAACATTCCCCACAGAAAACATTATTTGTTATAATGCTCTCAAAGGCGCACACGAGGGTGTGAGAGGACTYGGGCAAAACGCAGCCTCTGCGAACGAGGCTTTGCCGCGGGGGCGGAGGGGGCTCGTCCCCGGCTGCGCGCGTCCCCTTCGGTGCGGCCAGAGCAGGCCTTCCGCTCGGGGCCTCCCAGGGCCGCGCGGGCCAGCAGCGTTCGCCTCCCTGCTCGTGCTCTCCCTGGAGCAGGTGAGGGAACAGCCGCGGCCAAGATGCTGCCCCTTGTGCTCGTCTCCCGGAGATGCCGAGGAGCGTGGCGGGAGATGAGGCGAGAGAAGCGCGAATGAAGGCTCAGGGACGGGGAAGCAGGAGCTGAGACACGGGTCACTGATATTTGAGTGGGGCAATTTGTTTCCTACCTTTCCTTTAAAGCTGGGGTTGGAGTCAGTTTAAAGAGCAGCCTAAAATCCAGAAACAACTTGGGAGCCGTATTGACAGCCCGGCCGAAAAGTGATCCGATGCCCTTTCCTACGTGTTTTTGCTAAAAGAGAACAATAAATAAAATCAGGTGTTTCCGTCAGAAGCATTGCTAGCACAGGCCCATGCCTCTTGGCGCTTCGGCTCAGCAAGAAGCAGCAGCAGGTGATTCGCTCGTAGAACGCGTTTTGTCTACACAGAGAATTTTATACCCTCACTTTTACTGAAGATTTTCTGGGCAGTTCAGTAGCATCAATTATGCACRTTCAACACATGGAAGAAGCCGGCGCTCCGACATGAGCCAGCAGGTACGCAAAGGGTGTCTTCAGGCAAGTCCGGTTGCACTTTCGGCTTAAGAGCCTGCCTTTCACTCACTCGCAGTGAATAAAGAGAAGGGGATATTCAAACACTCTGTGAAGGTCTCCTGGGTGTAGCTATGGATAGTAGGTAGTATTTATGCTCCATTTTGTATGCTTGTCAACAGCTCTTTGTGTCAGACCTTTTTTTTTTTTTTTTTTAAGGCAGGTTGTCCTCCAGAAAGTAATATAAAGGGGTGAATGTTGCCTCAGCTGCATAAAGTGTTATGTTCTCTTTAGTATAAATCATCATCCGGAAGTTCATTAACGTTAATACAGTATAATATTTGTGTCATCAGTTCAGCCCAAGCCTTTCAGATGAGTCATTCTCTACATGCTGGATTTGTGGGGAAAAACTAACTTTTGCATATAATGAACGATATGGGCGTTATGGGCTGGCCTCTTTCCTTCAGCCCTCCGCTCACGGAACTGAAATTGCAGTTGTTGAACTAAGAAGGTGCTATGACAAAGTGGGGTTGTGACAACCTTAAGATCAGGAGGAACCGTAACTCCAGAGGAAAACTCCACCGAGGCGTGATGGCTGGGCTGCTAACAGAGTTGTTTAGGAAGAGCCTTCATTCTCTTTACTCTTCAGTAGCAGTGTAAATCCGGTGTTGCCCTGTTAAGGCTAAGGGAAGCGTGTAAGTGAGGGACATCTGTGAGTTGTCTGTAGCCCCCCAAACTAGCACAAGCCTAATCTGAGCTGTCCACAAATTGACAGGGATGTATGAGTTGGGTCCTAAAAGYGAGCATGGGTGAACATCAGGCAGGGGGAAGCCCCGGGGCATGGCAGGAGAACTCACCAGTGTCCTTGGCAGCCGCCTTAGAGCAGCAGCTGCTTCGCTGATGTCTCGCCTTGCCCAGGCATCGTAGCATGGGTTGCTTGTAAGGAGGGATGCAAAGGAGGATAATGTAGCCACTGACCTTGTGGGTTTTTACAGGGAACTCATCCAGGGCTTAGGGGGTGGCGTGATACAGAAGATGCTCGTTGGAAGGTTTGACAAATGGACGGTGGAGACTGGCACAGTTTGCAGAGCGAAGGTAGGGGGTCAATGTAGTGTGGATGAGATGAAAGATGAGGACAGGGCTAGGTCAGGAAGAGCACTGTATCTTGGACAGTTGTGTTTTCCRTTGTCCAAATTCCCCATGATCAGTTTTTTCATCTCCTCCAGCAAGTAAGAGTTTTTTGTGATTCATTCTTTTAAACACCACTATTTTTGTTGCTTCTTAGATTAAAAAAAAGCCCCTGCGCACATGCAGGTGATAGAACAAAATAAAAATCCTTCTGTGTCTTCAGGTCATCATTCTTTTGACTACATGAAGCTCACCCATTGACAGGAATCATCTACCTCCAACTGATCCTACTCCTCAGCCAAGGCCTGGAAGTCTGTCACCTCCCGTCATGATCTGTCATACAAACATAACACAGCATGTTAACCTTGTAGTTAGAAAGATTTGTTGCAATTCTGTCAGATCCTTTTTTTTCCCGTTCTTTTCTTTTTTTAAAACACTTAATACCATGGGTATTGTAGATGCCCTTATAGATTAAGGGCACAGGCTGGATCTTAATTTATCCCAGTAATCTGGCCAGAGTGCATTCAGGAATCCTACAGACTGCATGAAAAGTGCTTGAGTCAGACCCTTCTACACTCAAGACTCAATAAGGGCATGAGCTGATCTGAACACATATATCTTCTTCTGTGCCAGAGGGGGGAGAAAAATCAATGCTGTCTCTGGCCGAATTCCTAGTTGTGTTTCAAAAGGCTGTTACTTGGCTCATCTCCTTACCTCCAGACGTTGCAGAACAGCCCTGCTGCACTCGCTCCGCACTGAACGGCCGTACTGCTTCACAGAGAAAACATGCTTGGCCTTTTCCCTCAGCTTCTCCCTCTTCACCATCTTGTTCTTTTTTCTTTTCTCCTCCACCTTCTTGCCTTCACCGGACTGTCACAAATAGGCCTCTTGATGCCACGTTTGGGCTGCTCAGATGCCTTCCCCTCCATGGCTCCAAGGGGGCAGCACGGATGAATTGTTTTCCAAAGAATGAGAGCTGCAGCATCCTGGTTTTGGCCCCAGAAGAACTTGGCTTATGCAGATTTTGCTGATTTGTAGAGGGTGTTAAAGATGAGAAAAAGCTAGACTGCCTGCTAAAAATCAGCTTCATTTGCATGACCAAGAAGTTATTATTGCAGGCAAAAGTTTTAAAGGCTTATTTTCAGAATTAAGAGAGAGGTGAGCCATGGGCTGCTTCATGTTCTTTATTAAGGTCCTTGTACTGTGTTATAACCTGAATTCAGAAGTTACTCGTATGATTAAAATTATGTGTGCACTTAAACATCTTTGCCTAGTCTTTCTACATAGTTTTTTTCCTTCTCCTTTAAGCAAATTCTTACTTTTCCCCTTTGTTTTTCCTTTGTTTTCTGAAAACTCTTCCTATTCCCTGCCACAAAACAGTTACAGCAAAACCAATAAAGCACTTTGAAATTTGTTGTTATGATGATAATAAATCAGTGTGTTCAAGGTGCGGAGAGAGCAAACCCAGTGATGAAGAGCAGAGTTATAGATTTGAACCCCCTAACTAATTCTCCTAAACCACAGCTCCTCATCTTTGCACAACATCATCTGTCTCATGGCAGAATCAATCATTTTTGCTGTATTGATAACTCTCCATGAAGTAGCTTAGCTTCAGCCCTTGAGTAGGTGAGGGGCCCATGAGGACCCTAGTCCTGTCCTTGCCTGCTTCACTGGGAACAGGTCTGGAGTCCAAGTAATGTCCGAAAGATTTTCTTTTATTTGTTGAACAAATGTTTTCACTTGGCTGTAGCACGGTCAAACAGTGTGAGGGAATCATTACAATACCCTTGTCTATTTATCTGTGTTTTTGTAAGGTCACCCATCACCATGGTATCTAAGTGGCTTTCTTCTTTCCTTTAAGGATCCTGGTCAGGAGTAGAAAATAAGGAAAAGAGAGGAAGAAAACCACAAAGAAAGCAGCTTATGAAAAGTAAAAAATACGGAGCTGGAGGTGAACCTAAACACTCAAAGGTAATTTGCCTTGAGGAGCAAGAACCCTTGAGAGCTATGTATAGGCTTTGGAAAAAAGAATCCGTGAACAATAGTAAAGGCTATGAACGTGCCATCCTCTGACAGGTATATAAACCCTTAAGATTAAAATCACAGCTTCAAAAATCCTTCTGTCAGAGCAAGTTTTCCTTAGCTAGTCTGGGTTTCAGGGAAGGTATCACAAAAACAATATATATCACAAGTGAAGGTAGCAAAGGAAAATTCTCTGTGAAATTTCTGAACAGGTCTGGTCTTGAAGCACATTCTCCACAGCTTGATGAAATTATCTCCGTATTAAAATAGCATTATATAAAATCACATAATTATACCTGACTGAAGTAAAAATAGTACTAACAAAAGACTTAGTTTGGTTTTAAGTATTTCATTCTATGTATGTTGAATCACTCCAAATCTAAATGCAATACTTAAAAAGAGTCAAGAAGGTCATAAAATTGAAGTTTCCTTTGTGTCTGTCTTTGCTATGTCAGTTATTGTCTTCATTTGAAAGTGTTTTCACCAACAATTCTGGTAGCCCTAGGTTCCCTTTAACCAGAAAATAATTGAGGAGGGGTCTTAATTCTTCTTGTTTAGGTTTTGTCTTAGCTTAGCAACATATTTCTACCCTCTCCCTTTTTAAATTTTTTCTACTTACTTTTGTGGGGAGATGGAGGCGAGGGGTGGCAGGCATTTCGATGCCCCGTCGGTTACCCTGTCCCCCTGTGCAGAGGGTCCCTGTGCACGTGCCGCCTCGGAGGCCGTGTTGTGAGAAGCAGCTCTGCACTTTGGCTCGTCCGTCCGCGATTGTGGTGCAGGTTATGGGGAAAGGGGACAACCACGTGTCTTTACCTCCCTTCGCGTGGACAGGACTGRTGACTCCTTCGAGCGTGCAGGCCTTTGAGCTGAGAGATCTCTGAAGAGCGCAGAGATAGTGGGGAGTTGTGGGTGTCTTGCTCCAGTTTGCTTTTCCCAGTGTGATTAAATATGAATGCCTCTGAATATCAGCTATTTGTATGCTAATCACAGGCCTTCAACAAACACAAGCCATTAACCCAACTCCTTCTCACTTACTGTAGGGAAGTGAAAGAATTCCTGACCGCAGAAAGCACGCGTGATGCACATAAAAGGAGTGAAATTATTCAGCATGTACTCATTGATACTTCTTTTAATAGCAGTTTCCTCCTTCCAGAGATCCTCCTTGAGGTTTGCAGATGACCACATGTAATGATGTGGTTTCTTGTCACTAGCAATAGCTTTGTGAGGCAGCAATATATGGTGCAAGATCTTATTACTTAGTAAGTGAAATTTAACTGACCTAGTTATCCCAAAAGCTTATTTGCTAGCCCGTATTTATCACTACCTTGAATAACATGATAGGCTTCAAAGAAATTTTAGCCCTCATCAGGCCACATTCAATTCAGGTATATGGCCCACCAAAGGAGAAAAGAGTGAAAAGCCGCATTCTCAAAAGCAWCTCATGAACTTCGGCATTTACGTTGACAATTCCCATGCCTTTACACACGGCCACCCCGTTCATCACTCTGCTTAGATCTGCGACCAGCTTTGAAAGATGTGAGTCATTGCACTGAGGGGAGCGCAGTGGCTCGCAGCCTTGGCCAGCGCCCTGCGGGCTGCCGCTCTCGGTCGGCCCTGTCTGTGCCACAGACTGCTGGGAAGGTCTGTCTGCGGTTTCAGGTGTTTATTAGAGGCAAATGGCCCATTATGATGGATTTTATTTTCGCTGCCTTTAGAAAGTTTGACCCCAAATAATGTCTCCAAATTTGAGGGTCTTTCTGTAATTCTCATCTATTTTATTCCACCTAGATATGCCACCATAATGTCTCCAAATTTGAGGGTCTTTCTGTAATTCTCATCTATTTTATTCCACCTAGATATGCCACCTC
>NW_028186397.1:317714-321649 GCF_003343005.1 Rhea americana | reverse complement strand
AGCAAAAAGATTACTTCTTTTTTTTCACTGTTGTCTCCTTATTTCAGTTTGTACTTACCCTTTTATGCGATGAGCTTCCATCACAAGACGCTATTGACCTGTTTGATCCAAACAAGAGCTCAGAATTGCTCCGTTATTTGCAAAATTGCATCAGAGCACAATAAAAATCAGAGATGGGAAAGTTCTTCAGCATTAGATCATTTCACCCCTCCCCTTACCAAGGCAGATCTTTTCCCCAAACAGCATATTCTCTAGTGCTTTGTCCAGTCTAGTTTTAAGTAGATTAAATATGGTGCTTTCTCCCCGGGCTGTCAGAAAGTGTCGGAGAGGCTCTGCAGTAATTGGCACTGGCACCCTTTGAAGGTGCGCTGTGGACTTCAGCCCTCTTGTCATTTGGATCTAACCTCAGTACTTTGCTCCAGCTGTCGCGAGCGTGCAGTATTATTATTGCGTGGTAATAATTCTTTCAGACCCCGTGTACAGCCCGTGCTGAATGCTTGCAACTTAAGATGGAACAAAAGAAATTAAAATGTGGGTTTGGTTTCTTTTTGGCAGATGGCGTMCGTAGGGTTAATTCGTTTGAGCAGCCCAGAGGTGAAGTTCTAAGGTGAAGGCCTCCCGAATATTTTGCTGATGAAAAGTAGTGGTGTTGAGATACGATGCGCCTGTCTGCACGTGAAGCTTTTTCTAGATAGAGGTATGTTTTATAGGATTCAATTAATAACTGCGTTGGAAATGCCAGCTCCCTGCTCCGGTTACACAGAGATCAGAGCTAGGATGGTGAGTGCTTTCCAGAAACACCGCCGATGATGTACACRTTTAAGCAAAGTAGCAGTAATGCTTGCAGTTGCCTTTCCCAAGAAATGCACCGAGTGTTTCACTCGGTCRCTGCTCAGGCCATGTTCGTTTGCAGCGCCGGTAAAGTGGAGCCGCTTCTGGGTTGCGACGCTGGTGCYGCTCTGTAGCATGAAAAAATACAGTGTGGTGGGGACGTGAAGCGAGGAGTGAGCTCCTGGGGGGTGCGTTTCTGTAGACACTAATTCTGGAACTGTTTTGTTTCCCCCCAAAGATGTTGACGTGCTGCAACGTKAAAACAAAAGCCGTTAGCTGATGTCTTGGCTTCAGCGCCCTCTGCTCTCGTTGGCACCRGGACCCCGACTTCTCATTCTGCCAGCCGCAGACCTCCAAAGCCATGAATCTCTAAGTACAATTCGCCATTCAGATCACTGTCATTACTCATTTCTATAGCTTTCGAKATAGGGGAATACTGTCCCTCGGTGCAGCCTTTTTACTTACTACTTTTACTGGACTCGCRCTGAAGGGTCTTGACGGCGGGATTATTCATAGCGCTCTCACCGGTTTGCCATTACCGCCTCCGAGTTCACAAATCCCAAACTGAGATCACATCATGTAGCCCGGCGTTCCTTGGACGTTTAGCACCGCATTAAAATGTCATTTTTAGTAATTAATATTTTATTTATAAATACTTATAAATATTTATTATAAACGAGCCTTTAAACAGCAGCGCATGAGAAAACAATCTATTACATTTGTATTAAAACATGTTCAAATGTTTAATTATAGGAGAGAATATTTAGCTGAACCGTAAAAAACGCATACCACTGCCCCGCTTTCGGCCAGTTCACGTCAGGCTGCCATCTTCAGCCRAGGACGGGATTTAGCTGTGTTCCTTGCTAATCCAAGAAAACAAACTGTGGTGACTTAGGGCCCAGCTAAACCCTGCTCGTTCTCGTCTCACTTGGGCAATATTCCCATTTGACTCTCGGGGTCAAATTCTGCTCTGAAATCCCTTGTGCGACTTGTGGCTGAGCAGTTTTGCTGGATTTGAAAGATGAGTTTTTGTGCCTGCTGGGTGAAAATAGGATTTGCCCTCCTGACTCCAGTGGTGGGTTTTATACCCAGCTGAGCTGCAGCGCTGGAGGTGTGACTCCACCTTCTCCATGCTGCCTTCTCCAAGTGTTTTTGTTCYCCTTTCTGAAAACTCTGTCTCGGGAAGTATGGAGGTGCAGGCTTCTCTGGCAGCATACGCCCTTCAGGAGAAGGATGAGTTTCGCTGCAACCTCCCCCTTCGTAATACGGGGCCGAAAGCAGGACAGTGTGTAAAATACTCAAAATCATCATCGTCATGCTGGCAACTGTTTTATATCTTTACCTCGAAGCAAAATGACCATGCACCTCTGATTAAGTATCCTACAGAAGCATTTAAACTCAGCAATTTTAATAGTTCTTAACAACTCCCGTTGATGGTATTATTTTTCACTGGGAAGAAAAATGGTTATTGCTCACATTGACCTCCAGTAAATCTTGTCACTCAGCCCATACCCAAGTCTCGAAATATAATTGAAGCACTCTGTTTTGATAATAGCGGCTTACAAAAGTGTAGGAACTAGTATTTACATTTTCTCCTTATATCGCTGTTAAGTTTGGTTTGAAAAGAAAGGTAATGCAACTGAATTACCTTAAATGGCCATGACTGATTTATTTCTGTCTAGGAGTGTTGTAGTTTACATACGTCGTATATAAACACACACACACACACATATATATTCTAGGATTACCTCACTGTCTGATTGGCCTTTTATGCTTTCGCTGTGGTGATTGCATTCAATCCCCAACGTAAGCACCTTGAGAGGACCAAAGCTTTTGTTTTCACCCCTCACAAAAAAAAAGTGACTCAACAAATAAATAAAAATCAGGTTTGCAGCCATGTATTTGTGAGAACCGCTGTTCATAATATTTTGTGTTGTTGTAGCAACATGGTCCTCATCTATATTTAGTTTAATAGCTGCTTTTGGAATATTGCAAGCTAGTACAGTATATTATCAAGTGGTTTGAATGACATCATAACCTATGAGTGTCATCTCTGGTGGGTTATAAAATCCTCCCAAACCCTCCGTTTGTATTAATGGCTTGTAATATAATTTTAAACCAGGTATTACAGTTTACAGTGTAAGAATAAAAATTCTGGCCTGCCTCATATGGTGCACGAGGGGAAGAAAAGGGCAGAGGAAAGCCTCTTTCTCACCCGTGTCTGGTAGGACAAAGCAAGACACGCACCGTGGCGCTGCCATGCCTAGTAGCTCAGATTTTGCCAATGGGCTGGAAGAAATTTGTCAGTCTGCAGGGAGTATCTGTAGTTGATCCCACTCCATACAGGTGGATTTTGTGAAGAAGTTATTTTCTGGGGCAGAAACCCTCATGCCTTCTTTTGTCCCATCGCCCTACACCTTTAAAGAGGCTGGAGAAACCTGTGGCACACTCTGCACCTCGTGGTGTTACCTGCCCCATGAGAGAAGAGAGGGTCAAATCACTTGGTGAAGATGTTGCATGTCCTCAGTCGATCCCACAGAGCTCATCCCACCTACCTTCAGCTGCCTAAAATTTAGATGATGAGTGCCCTAGGCTCCTGGTGTGGTAAGTTGGGAGAGCGGTACCTCTGTGGGGTAATTCATCCCACCTAATACCCACCTAATACGTTTCCCTCCGGGAGCAGATGTCTCTTTGCGTTGATACTAACGGCAGTCACTTAAACTGAATTTAAATCGTCCACTGCTGCTGGTGGGCAAGATGAACCCCAGGCCGTGGAGCCAAGTGCTGATGTTTTCCCAGGAAATGTGATCTGCTGCCTGCGGGGTTTGGATGGGAGTCCTGCGGTGGAATTCCATGTCCTGGTTTAATTAGGAATTTATTTATGTAGGAATATGTTTATATTTAATAATTCTCTTTTACATAGGAGGCCTCACTACAAGGTTACGTTAGTGCCTGGCAGGGAGTCTGTGGCTGGTGTCTGTCTTTGCTGGAGGGAATCTTCTGCGTCTTCCCCCCAAAATGCCACCCGCTCTCGGGATGGAACGTTTCCCGATGCAAGAATGGGACGTAAGCTGTACTGAGAGGTACATTTCAGTTTAATAAAA